>NW_007730715.1:0-14882 GCF_000696425.1 Galeopterus variegatus
ACGGCTCACAGGATCGCGCTGTCTCCTGGCGCGGCCGCTCAGACCCGACGCCATCTTCCCAAGATAAATAATTTTTTAAAAAAGAGAAAGTTTGTTCACCCATTTGCACATACGGCAAAAATTGGTCTTTAACCTGGTTTTAACTTCCAAACTGTTTCAATGCTTCAAAAATGCATGTCTTTTCTTCCTGCAACCCTTCTCCCTTTAATTAAGTTACTTTCTTAAATCATAATTTCCATTTTTCTCACTGCAGGCCATCTTTATACCACAACATATTTATCCATTCTATTGTTGGTGAGTATTTGGTTGGTTTCCAATTTTTTGCTATTACAAATACAGTTGTCCCTTGGTATCACTGGGGATTGGTACCAGGACCTCCCATGGATACCAAAATTCTTGAATGCTCAAGTCCCTTATATAAAATGCAATGATATTTGCATATAACCTACACACATCCTCCCATATGTTGTCTGCACTCCGCATCCATGGGTATCTGCTGGTTCAGCCAGCCATGGATGGAAAATGTTTGGAAGCAGAACAGTAAAAAATGGCAATGCATTAGAGGATGATACAAATAAAAAAGCAGTACAGTGTGGCAGCTGTTTGCACAGCATTTATATTGTATTGGGTATTGTAAGCAATCTAGAGATGATCTCTGAATTTCTTATACCTAGTACAATGTAAATGTAATAGTATCCTAATAAAATTTAAATTTAAAGTACTTTAGATTGTCTTTAGATTACTTAAAATATTTATAATGCCAAGTGCAGTGTGAATGCTATGTAAATGGTTGTTGTACTGTGTTGGTTTTTGTTTGTATTATTTTTATCATTGTATTGTTATTTTTAAATTACTTTTTAAAAAATGGTTTTGGTCTGCAGCGGTTAGTTGAATCCGCAGATGCAGAACACACGCATGTGCAGGGCCGACTGTAATGCTGCTATAAACATTCTCGTATATGTCTTTAAGGAACATAAGTACTCATTCTTGGTAGGGACTACACCCAGGATGAGGAAGTGACAGGTCACAGGGTATTCAACTGTAGTTGATCCTGACAAAGTTTCCAAAGTTGTGACAACAGCAGTTTTTGATCCTCCACCTCCTGAACAACATTTGCCATTGTCAGAGTATAATTTTGGCCAATCTGGATAGTATAAAATAGTATCTCATTGTGGTTTCAATGTGTGTTTTCTCTGCTTACTAATGATATTAAACTTTTCTTTCTCTCTTTCTCTTTTCTTTGTCTTTTTATTTATTTATTTTTTTTTACCATTTGGAGGTCCTCTTTTGTGAAGTTTCTATTCAGGACTTTTGCCCATTTTTCAACTAGATTGTCTGCCTTTTGCTTATGAATTTGTAGAAGTTCTTTATATATTCTGGATACAAATCCTCTGTTACTTGCATGTATTACAAATCTTTCCCTACTGTGTAACATATCTTTTCACCCTCTTAGTGGTTGGTTTGAACAAACAAAATGTCTTAAATTTAATAAAGTCCAACTTATTTATCTTATTTTTAAAAAACTATGCAAAATTTACTTCCCTAATTTAGTTTATGTTATTAAGCTATAAATTTAAAACAGGCTTGACTGAAAATAAGATTATTTTTAGAATAACAAATTATAAATATAAATAAATGATTACTTTTCTTAGACTTTCATATATTTTTGGTTTACAGATGACAAAGTAAACACTGAATCTGTTTATATGCCATTGACCACACACTTGACTGTGTTTACCTCCATGCAGCTTTCAAGAAACCTAGCTCAAAATTTGCAAAAGGCAGAGGACAGTAGAATTTCCTACTGAGACGCCCACAGATTTGAAGTAGTAAATATCAATGCTTTGAGAAGACAGACCTAATTCTGAAACTTGCTTGGTCTTGACGCCAGCCTAAAGTGCATTGTGGTTACAGAGGATGGATATCTGCTCCTCTCAGAAACTGGATTATTTTCCTTTCCAGGGAAAGAACACAAAAGCTGTTATGAATAGATCCAGCCATTTGTACTTCTCTGCTTATTTCCTCTTAATCCTACGCTTTCTTACACTTACCTTCTCTACATATCAGCAGGGCTCCCATGAGGCCTGAATTCAGGTCTTTCACCAGGTCCACATGAGAAAGATATGAGTAGGTGAGACACGGTGGGTCAGAGGCCATCGGACCATTCTCTTTCAGGACCTGCCAGACATAGGTATGGCTCTCACCAGGAAAGACTTTATCATCTTCTTTCTCCTTCTGGCTGGTCTGATCATCATATTCAACTCCTAAAGCAAGAAGGAATAAAATTGTCCTTTGTATGTCCATTGTCCACTCAAAGAAATATATCAAGATTATTGTCACCAATAGATTCTACATAAGAGACAGACTTTCCACCACTTTATTCGAAATGCTAACAAGCAGCAGCTATAAATGGGGAGAAGCCTCATATATTCCAGAGAAGCTCAAGACCATTAATCCTAGTGTGAGTGGTGAAACCTAGGTTCTCATTGAGATCTCCAGATTCTCTTAACCAATAACATTGCCTTCATTATTGCATCTTTTTGCCTAATTCAAGTCAATTGAACAACAAACATGCATGGGGTGTGTACTTTGTCACAGAATCTAATAGGCACTGGTGAGGGTCAGGGAGGAGTAAGATACAGAGATTTCTTTAAAAAAAATTTTAACTTGGTTCTTGCCTGGAGGGCCAACACTACCTTTGTTGGGGGACATGGACATATAAAGGTACACTTATAATACAATGTGGAATCATTCACCCATTTATTCAATAAATATTTACAGAGTTATTTCTCTTTACCAGGTTCAGCTACAAGCTGATAATATAAAGATCAACAAGACAGAAGTCTCTGTGCTCGTGGAGCAAACAGTCCAGTGGTCAAAAAAATTAAACAAGCTTTCTGCGCTTCAGTAATGCTTGATGAAGAAACTGGAATTTTAGATGAATCTTAAAAGATAGACGTATTTATGTGTTCTTTTTTGTGTGCTTACTATAAAGAATTTAATATTTTTGTAATGTGTATGTTAGAAAATTACTCCTGGGATTGCATTGCTACTCTCACTTTTCTCTTCCAACACACTTTTTATGATGATGTATTTTAATGTACATTACAAACTTCATGATAGTTTACTCGTATATATTTTAAAATTCATCTCTTAAAAAAATAAAAAGATTTTCCTACATAAATGAAATGACATTAGAACACCTAACAAAAATTAACAATAATTCCTTAATATCACCCAATACCAATGCAATATTCAAATGTTTTTAATTGCTTCAAAGGTGTCCTTTATAGCTCATTTGTACAAACCAGAACCCAATGTAGGACCTCACGTTGCATCTAGTTGTTTAGGCCCATAAGTCTTTTTTAGTCTGGAGTAGTCCCTTTTTTATGATACTGATTTGCTGAACAAAATTAGGCTTGTAGTCCTGTAGAATATCCCACATTATTGATTTCAGTGATCTTTGTGGGGTCATTTAGCTTGTTCCTCTAACCCCTGTATATCCTATAAACTGGAAGTTAGACCTAAGTCCTGATTAGATTCAAGTTAAACAATGGTTTTTTTTGGCTAAAATATATCAAAGGTGATGCCGAGTACCTCACATTGCACCATATCAGGGACAGATAGTATGCTTAGTGATGCTAAAATTGACCCCAGAATTAGCCCAATGTTAGCATTTTCCACTTGTAATCAGAAAGAAATCTCTGGGATGCTTAAGTAAATTAAGCAAAAATGGCTGGTAGAATAGGTGGAGAACATATTTAACCAGCGTAAGTGACCCAGCCCAGAAAGCTCTGAGACTCTTCCTTTCCAGAAATGGGTTGGACCTAGTTTTCCTTGGACAGAATAACTTGGCCAGCCAGATCTGAGATGAACCACTGCATCAGGGCCAGCAGCTTCAATATATACTAAATGATATTTCACTGAAAGCATACTGACGAGTAATTTTAAATTTTCTAGTAGTCATATTAAGAAAAGTAAAAAGAAACAGGTAAAATTATTTTTAATAATGTATTCTATTCAACCTAGTAGATCCAAAATATCATTTTAACATGTACTCATAAGCAATCAATGAGATATTTTACAGTCTTTTTTGTACTAAGCCTTTGAAATCTGGTGTGTATTTTATAGCATGTCTTAATTAGGACTCACCACATTTCAAGTTCTCAATAGTCACAAGTGGCTTGTGGCTACCATACTGGACTGTGCAGTATAGACTCTGTGGCTGGTGTCCCCTCATTGGAGGGGACAATGCTTCTACTGGAATGTGGCCATTTAGGGATCCTGATGGGTTTAACCTGAGCTGGATTTTAGGATGTTTATCTCTCCATATTCGTGATGTTAAAACTTTTATCTCTCTCTAATGTTAGTGGAAAAGAAAAAGGTAAAAGTGTGTTGGCCACCCTTTTCTCTATTAATCTTTGGAATTTTCCCCAATGCTGAACTCTATATGTGTCTCTATAAAATATAGTCAAACATAGTTCTTCCAAATTTGCCATGGCTTCCTGTCTCCGATTACATACCTAAATGTTCAGGGTAAAATTGGTGGTGTAGAAGCACAGAAAGGTAGGTGACGCCCCACCTTTGCCCTATGCCTGCTAAGGACACACACCCCTGTAAGACTCCTATAGGGTCTGTGGCCCACAAGGAATCCATGAACCAGTAGGGTCTTGATTTTATCATATATCTGGCCTTCATCCGCAAATTACAGGATTACCTGGTAGTAGTAGGTCCTTTCTCACAAATGTTAAAATCCTAGAGGAGGAAAGTTCTGTCATTGGCCTAGTTAGGTAAGGTACCCATCTCTGAACCAATCACCTGTGGCCAAGGAGGTGGGATACCTGAGTCAACTGCTCACAACTAGACCAATCACTGTGGCCAGTGAGGCACAGGCTTTAAGATAATGTCAGGTCTGTTTGAAGTACATTTAGATAAGCAATTCCTGGGGGTAGGGGGTAAAGAACATGTGTAATTTCGAGAATAAAAAGTGACTGGTATCTTCTGTACCCTGGTTCTTGTATTGAGCATCCACTGTAGTCTAGGCACCATATTATTTGCTAATGATACAGCAGTAAACAGGACAGATATTGTTCCTAACTTGAGATATTTATATTCTAGTAATTTTGAGAGACAAACATAATGTTCAGTCAGGCCATCAAAAGATTTATAGGAATTTTTATTTCCTAAGAATGGTTTCACCATATGTTCATGATATCGTCTGACGTATTAAAGCTCAGAGGCTCATCTTGGTGCTTTGCTTTTCTCTGATTGGTATGCCAGGCAGAGACTTAGGCAGAACATGGATGTATTCATTTTATTTATTGACTTTTCTGGTTTATGGAATCTCTGGAAATGGGATCAATAAATTAGGAAGGCATGGACATGGTGTTTTTTTCTCCCTTACTCCTTGCCCCTCTCCCTGCCTGCATCAGTCTCCAGACCGTGTTCATTTGTATCAAAGAGTTCTGTGTGGCCCAGGAAAAGCAGAGATTTTGGAGATTTAGAAATCTAGCGATATCTTTTTATAGAACTGGGGGAAATATAGTTGTATGTATGTCTCAAATAAAGATGCCCTACAAGCAAATTAACTTTCACTAAGTTTCAAATAACCAACCGTAGAGCACTGTAACTCTTTGGGGTTCATAAAACAATACATTCTCAGTATTCTACTGTAGTGACCAGGTTTCTTGGTTTGCCTCATCTGCCCAGAACCTTTTTGTGTGTGTGTGTGTGTGACTGGTAAGGGGATCGTAACCCTTGGCTTGGTGTTGCCCGTACCACACTCAGCCAGTGAGTGCACCGGCCATCCCTATATAGGATCCGAACCCGCGGCCGCGGCGCTCCTAGCACCATACTCTCCCGAGTGAGCCACGGGGTTGATCCTTCTCAGAACCTTTTCTCAAGAGAGTGCTCAGTAACTCACTCCCCCTGGCCATTGTCATTGTCAATAGAGGTGATCATATTACCTCTTTACTTAATGGAACTAACATGGAGAGAGAATAAATGCTGGAGGCTTCAAGTGAATATCCATACACATTCCTCTGCTACTGGGATCCTGAAGCTACCCAAGTTCTTGCCCTTTCCAGGACCTGGTCATAGAGGACTGTGGATTCCTAACATGCTTTTCCTTCCCTCTTCCTTCTTGTGGAATGGGACCCTTTTCCAGGTGAATTGGGTGAAACTGATGCTGCCTCCTCCTTTCTAATTCTTCCATACCATGCAACATCAAGAAGTACTAGGAAAGAGGCTTGCTTCCCACCTCTGGGCCACTATCTGTAAGAACGAGGTAAGCCTTGAGCTGCCAGTTGTCTTTGCCATTATGTTAGAAAAGCCTGCCTGAGACTTTCCCTCTAAGACCCGGAACAAGACAAGGCTACCCACTTTCCCCACGGTTAATTCAACATAGTCCTAAAAGTTCTAGCCAGTGTGATAAGGCAAGAGAAAGCAATACAGGGCTTCCAAACTGGAAAGGAGGAAGCCAAACTATCCTTATTTGCAGATGACATGATCATATACATAGAAAACCCTAAAGACTCCACCAAAAAATTACTAGAACTAATAAATGAATTCAGTGTAGTGGCAGGATACAAATTCAACACACAAAAGTCAACGGTGTTCCTATACACCAATAACAAAATAACTGAAGAAGAAGTCAAGAAAGTAATCCTTTCACAATAGCTACCAAAACAATGAAATATCTAGGAGCAAATTTAACCAAGGAGGTGAGAAACCTCTTCAATAAAAACTATAAAACATTGGTGGAAAAAATTGAAGAAGACACAAAGAAATGGAAAAATATCCCATGTTCTTGGGTTGGAAGAATTGACATCATCAAAATGTCCACATTTCCCAAAGCAATCTATGCATTCTTCACAATCCCTACTAAAATACCAATGACATTCTTCACAGAAATAGAAAAAAGATCTTAAAATTTGTATGGAACCACAAAAGATCCTTTATAGCCAAAGCAATCTTAAACAAAAAGAACAAAGTTGGAGGCATCACTGACTTCAAAACATACTAAAAAGCTATAGTAACCAAACTAGCATGGTACTAGCATAAAAACCGACACATAGACCAATGGAACAGAACAGAGAGCCCATAAATAAACCCATGCACTTACAGCATATGACTTACATATGCTTTATACTTACATATGCTTGTATATGTATATATGTGAGCTGACATGTGTATGCTTACATATGCTTACATTATATATATACCTACATATGCTTTATACTTACATATGCGTTATACTTACAGCATATGATTTACATATGATTTAGCATAGATTTGCAACAAAGGTACCAAAAATATATACTAGGGAAAGGACAGCCTCTTCAATAAACGATGCTGGGAAAACTGGACATCCACATGGAAAAGACTGAGACTAGACACCTACCTTTCATCATACACAAAAATCAACTTAAAATGGATAAAGGACCTAAATTTAAGACCTGAAACTGTGAAACTACTAGAAGAAAACATAGTGGAAATGCTACATGAAATGGCAGTGTGCAGCACATTTTTGAACAAGACCACAAAGGCACAGGCAACTAAAGCAAAAATAAGTAAACGGGACTACATCAAAGTAAAAAGCTTCTGCACAGCAAGGGACACTATCAACAAAGTGAAGAGACAACCTACAGAATGGGAGAAAGCGTTTGCCAACTACACATCAGACAAGAGACTAACATCCAGAATATATAAAGAACTCAAACAACTCAACAGCAAAAGAACAAATAACCCAATTAAAAAATGGGAAAAAGGCCTGAATGGACATTTTTCAAAAGAAGACATACACATCTTCTTGCTGGATAGATCCCTTTATCATTATATAGTGGCTGGTCTTCTTTGTCTTTTTTTATGGTTTTTGTTTTAAAGCCTATTTTATTATTATTATCGTTATTATTATTATTATTATTATTATTATTATTATTATTATTATCATCTTTCAATAAGTTTTTATTTAAGATAATGGATCTCATTCCAGGTGTGCCACCATCATCAAGCACACACATCTTACTCTTTTATCCCTAGGATGACAGGACAATAGGACATTTGACTCACCCTCAGAAGCTTTCCAGTAGGATATGCCAACAGCATGAAGACTGACAGGATGAGAAGCCATGTTCTTAAGTGTAATGACCACCGTATCATAAACCTCAGCCCGGATGGTAGGACCCAGCAGACCTGCAAGAATAAGATATCCCCCAGAGATCACTTGGATGATGGCCCTCCAAAAAACCTGTTATTACAAAAGCGAGGGTGAAAGTCAGTGGAGAAGCATGCCTCTGTGTTTATTGATAAAAAGTATATTCTTGTTGCCAACACTAGCTTGTCCTCATGGTTGGTTCTAAGGACAGATTTCTGGAAATTCATTCAATGCATTTATGCATTCATTCAACTAATATCTGAGTTCCTACTATACTCTAGGAAATGTCATAGGCACTGGAGACACAGTAGTGAACAAGGCATATCATGGAGATCACGTTCTAGAGACATTAAAGCACATAAAAAGTAAACAAGAAGGTTTCGAGTTGTTATGATAATGCTATAAAAGACGATGATGTGCTAGAAAATGATGAGGAGATGAAATTTAAGCAAAGATATGACTAATAAAAAAGAAGAAAGATTTGCAAAGGTCTAGTTGAAGAGCATTCAAAGCAGATAAAACAAATGCAAAAGTTCTGAGGCAGGAATAAGCTTGGCATAGTTGAGTAACACATGACTGCAGCAAAGTGAATAAACGGGAGTAATAGAAAATAAGGATATAAAGGTAAGCAGGAAACATAACATGTAGGACCTTGTAGGCTACAGGAGTTTGAACGAATTTGGATTTTACAAGAAGTAAATAAAAGATGACTTGGAACTTGTTTTGGAGGAACAGTCAATAGGACATGCCGATGGATTAGATGTTGAACAAGAGAGAAGTCAAAGACGACTCCAGTGACTCTGGCTTGTGAAGCTGGATGGTTAGTCAAGCCATGACACAGAAAACCAAGAGGAAAACTAAGAGTTCTGTTTATGAATCTGTTACTTATAAGATGCCTACAAGTGGTTTATTGAATAAACTGAATTCAGTAGGATGAAAATATGAAATAACTTTATTTTTCTTAGACCGCTGTTTTTAATTACATTGTGTGGAATCTCCCTTTCTTGCACTTTAATCAATTCCAAATCTTTTCCAGTAACTTTTAGGTATTAACAAACAGCATCATTTTTAGGTACTAACAAGTCCAGTCTAATATCAAACTTTTGATGTCCTCTGCAGTTTAAAGTTTCTTCCCTCCTCCAGCTAAGTTCACTGCTTTCCCACCTTCCACTCCTAATCTTCCTACGTGACTCACCTTACTGCCTCCAGACCCTGTAAGGTAAGGAGGAAGTGGAAAGAGGCACGATGACAAGGTCTTTCTTGGAAGGAACAGTAGTAATGTGGCATTAGTACCCCCTGGTTATGGCACATGCCAAAATTCTGGCTCTTTTTTTCTTAAGGAACTTATACGATTTCTTTGGAGACCTTTCCCCTTTCTGTCATGGCGTATGCCCTCTCCAGCTGGTCACTTGTACCTCTCCTCTCAGTTTCTGCTAATGACAGTACAACCCACATACCTTTTCTATTGGGGTCACCTAGCCCTGGCAGGAAGAGCTCTCAAGCAGGGTCTTAAGACAAGTGTCATCCTGTGACCTTCCTGGCCTCACACCTAAAACAGTGGCAGTACAGTCAGCTTCCTCTATAGCCTTCAGGGGAAGTTACCACTCGCCTCTGGCCTTGAATATATTTCCAGAAAAAAACCGGGTACTACTCAGTGTTTCCCAAGTTCCAGAGGTTCTAGGTCAAGTGTTCTAAGTGGTATCCTGAAGCCTCCCTCATTATAGCTTGACATGAGGGAGAGGTCTCCCAGTCCCCATGGGGTAGAGGACATATAAAACACCAAAAATGCTCTCCAAAGAAATCTTCAAATCTGAACAATTTCATAAGTTCTTTGCCTTCTTTTATGTAGACTGGAGGCAAGTCATGGGCTAAAGGTTGCAGAACCAATCTTGGACCACTACCTGAACAAGTCCTGAATAGGCGGGCTGATACCTCTACTTACAAATAAGGGGATACTTGTCACCTATACTTCGCAGACCTACAATTCCCATCATAACATCTTGTTATATGCTTACTTAACATCTAAGTGGAAGTAAACAGTTGGCATTCAGGGGAGAAGTCTGACTTCAAGATATAGATTTGGGATTTATTAGCATATACATGTGATTTTAAAGAATGAGATTGGATAAGATCGCCTACGGGTTGAAGACAGAGAGAAAAGAAAATGAACCCAGCACCAAGCCCTAGGGCACTAGAGGCAATGCAGAAGAGGAGGGCTCAGCAAAAACACAGAAAATTTAGCCAGTGTATTTCCCCAAAGGTGACAGTAATGGAAACCTGGGCAGCTGCTCTCTTTAACTGCAGCCCCAAGATTGAGAATTCCTGTTAGGAAATAAGATCCCCAGTTTCATAATCAGCATTCCATATTGTTTTCATTACCCATCCAGGGTGGCCTGGGCTTGGCAATGTCGAAAAGGTGATCCATGAACTCTACAAACACAGTCTTTTTGTACATGACTGAGGTGTTGAATGCAAAAGGTGTTGTCATTCTAGGAGGAAATCTGTGTGAAGAAAGGAAAAAGTCATTAATTTTGGTGGACCCTTTTCTGAACTCTCTTCAAAAAGCAACTGGAAGTAATGCTTCCATCCGGTTCTCCTCTACTGTTAACAAGGCAGATTGGAAGTTGTATATAAATCCCTAACATCCATCAAACCAAAACACTGCTTTCACAAGTCAACTGATACATCAGGTGCTATATGATAAGGTAAATCATAAAAGCAATGCCCATACACTGCATCAGCCAAACAATCTTTTGCCAAAGCAATAACTACTGCAGCCTTCACTTTTATCTCTAAAACAGACTGTAACTTTCATCTAAGTACATTGTATTCAAATTTTGTCACTAGGTACCTAAAATCATACTTCCCTTCTAGGGATACCAGGAATACCACCGAGAAAATTGCCTTTCAACGAGGACTATGTATACAGAGACCTACTGGTGCCAGGAGCTGTAATTCAGAGTCAATCCTACATTAGCGATCATTCTTGTCTCCAGTCAGATACTCACAATAACCCATTTACTCGTGGATCAGCTACTGAATGAGAAGTTAGATAATTAATTATATTAATGTTCCAAACTGTTATTCTTTGCCTCTGTTATCAAAGCCCTTTTAGGTGATGGCTGGTTCCCAACTTTTTCTCTCTCCCTACCTGACAAAGTTAAACTATCACATCCTGGGGCCCCATCTAGGTTGAGTAATCAAAAGGAGCAATGTGAGTCCCAGTGAAGAAGAGACAAGGGCAAATTGGTAGAAATTACGAAGTGGTTGAAGGTGACTATTTCTTCTTACTGGTTTGCGTGTGCTAATCATTTTTGCACATCATGGAGCAGTTCTTCAGCTTTCTGTAAGCCATAAAGAGTCTTTCTTCCTGAATTATGCTTCTGGATATCTAACTTTTATCTCCTGTCAGATTTTACCAATTGATACTATTTGGACAAGCCAAGGGTGTTGTTTCAACAAGCACAGGAATGGACATTTGGAGAATTAAGGCTGATGTGGAGAAAGCAAGGCTGCTGCCCTGGAAGAAAACTTACATGTATAGATCCTGTTCTCCAAACCTCTATCAGTTAAAAACAATTGAGCACTCACCTCCCATTTCAGAAAATATGGTAAAGGAGAAGTTTTTAAAGGCATATGATTAGCTGTGGCACGGGTATTGTTTGAGTCTTATGGCTTGTTGACTCTTAGGGGGCTTTTCAAAAGTGGGAGATGTGAGAGACACAGGACAGCACAAATAAATAGTGGATATGTTCAGTATGGGGGACCGCTGAGGAAGGAACCCCAAATATCAGCCAGTGAGAACCCCCCTTGTCAATGACAACAATAAGGATAAAGTGGGGGAAAGGAGATGCTGCTTCTGGTTGTGCGTTTTCATATGTTTGGAGTGAAAAGCCACACCATGCCTGGAATTACCAGGATGTGAAATGAATTAAAAGGGGTCTGGGCATTTATCACCTATTTCTTTCTTTCTCAATCCTATGGTGAAATAACAAAAGTCTCATTGTTCCTTTCAGGAGCAGCCATACCGGAGAATTCATTCATTCCCTGTGAGAAAGACCTACAGAGATTTTTTTCTATGTTTTTTATTTTGGTAAAATACATAAACATAAAATTTATCACCTTAATCATTTTTTGACTGTACAGTTTAGTGGTATTAAATTCATGATATCACGTTCATAATGTGTTATCATCACCACCATCACATCCATCCCAGAACTCCTTTAATCTTACAAAACTAAAAATGTATAACCATCTACTTGCCCTTGGACATCAGCATTCCTGGTTCTCAGGCCTTCTGACTAGGATCTAGACCATGACCCCCTCCCCATATATGAGGATACTTCAAAAAGTTCATGGATTCATTCATATTATCTTTGAATTCTACTTTTCCACAAACTTATCGAAGTACCCTTGTACACACACACATAACCTATACATATATACAGGTTATGTCTCCTATTGGTTCTGTTTCTTTGGAGAACCCTGACTAATATAAAGGGTGTACAAATATCTCTTTAGGGTGCAACCAAGCAGGTAGGCCTCGCCGCTGCAGGACCCGATCCCCAGCCCAGCCAAGTGCATGCCAACCAGAGAGGTGCCCCACCGGAGAGGCCCAAGATCCACAGAGACCACGCGCCCAGCAGTGCCAGCATGCAACTGAGCAGGTAGGCCTCACCACCACTAGACCCCATCCCCAGCGCAGCAGAGAGTGCGCTGACCAGAGAGGTGCCCTGCTGGAAAGGCCTGGGATCCGTGGAGAGCACATGCCCTATGCTGCCAGCACATGACTGAGCAGGTAGGCCGTGCTGCTGCCAGACCCCATTCCCAGCCCAGCCGAGTGCACGCCGACCAGAGAGGTGCCTCCCCGGAGAGACACAAGATCTGAGGCAACCACGCACCAGAGGAGCCAGTGGGCAACCAAAGATACTGAGGCAGCCATGCCAAATTGGCAGCCCTGGCAGGATCCTAGCCAGACAATAGTGTTGAACCAGTGGACTGTGAAATCCCTTGTCACAATGACTAATTATCAAAGGAAAGATACCAGAAATATGAAAAATCAAGAAAGTACACCAGTAAAGGGTTATAACTCTCAAGGTCTAGATACTGTAGAACAAGAAGCCCTTGAAATGTCTGACAAGGAATTTCGAGTGATAATTGTAAGGAAACTAAATGAGATACAAGAAAACTCAGCTAGACAACACAATGAAACTAGGAAAAGTATAAAGGACCTGAAAGAAGAAATATACAAGG
Organism: Galeopterus variegatus; assembly: GCF_000696425.1. Taxonomy (NCBI): domain Eukaryota; kingdom Metazoa; phylum Chordata; class Mammalia; order Dermoptera; family Cynocephalidae; genus Galeopterus; species Galeopterus variegatus. The sequence goes on from NW_007730715.1 coordinate 13,409, forward strand.
AAATCAATGCCCTGAAAAAGAATGTAGCAGAGCTTGCTGAGGTGAAGAATTCATTCAACCAAATAAAAAACACAACAGAGAGTTTAACCAGCAGGCTTGCAGAAGCAGAAGAGAGAACTACTGACCTCCAAGCTGGGCTGTTTGAAATAACACAGGCAGACAAAAAAAGAAGAAAAAAGAATTAAAAACATTGAAGAAAATCTAAGAGAGATATCAGACAACCGCTCAAAGATCCCCAAATATATTCAACCCAAAAAGGTCTTCTCCAAGACATGTTATAGTCAAATTGGCAAAACTCAAAGACAAAGAGAGAATCTTAAAAGCTGCAAGAGAGAAGCGCCAAGCCACCTATAAGGGAGCAGCAATCAGACTCACATCAGACTTTTCATCATAAGCCCTAAAAGCCAGAAAGGAATGGGATGATATATTAAAAATAGTAAAAGACAGAGAGTGCCAGCCAAGAATACTCTACCCTGCAAGACTATCCTTCCAAAATGAAGGGCAAATAGTATATTTCTCAGACAAACAAAAACTGCAGGAGTTCACTACCACATGACCAGCCTTACAAGAAATTGTCAAGGGAGTACTGGGTTTGGTACCTGAAAAACAACTACCAGTGCCATAAAAACCCAAGAAAAATCAAAACCCACTAGTATAATAAAATTGGCATCTATGAAGAGAAGACAAACAAACAAACAAAAGGCTATCTACAACCCAAGGAACCAACAAATACAGAAAACAAACAGTAAGTCAGAAAGAAAGCAACAAAAGACACTTAAGACATCTGAACAAAAATCAATAAAATGCTAGGAGTAAATCAACACTTTTCAATAACAACTCTTAATGTAAAAGGATTAAGTTCCCCAATCAAAAGACAAAGACTGGCTGACTAGATTAAAAACGAGGACCCAACTATATGCTGCCTTCAAGAGACCCACCTCATCTATAAAGACTCACATAGACTAAGAGTGAAAGGATGGAAAAAGATTTACCATGCAAACAGAAATGAAAAACGAGCTGGAGTAGCTATTCTTATATCTGATAAAATAGACTTTAAACTAAAAACCATAAAAAGAGATAATGAGGGCCACTACAGAATGATAAAAGGATTGACCCATCAAGAAGACATAACAATCATAAATATATATGTACCCAATGTTGGAGCAACCAGATTTATAAAGCAAACTCTATTAGACCTAAAGAATGAGATAGACACTAATACCATATTAGCAGGGGACCTGAACACCCCACTGTCAATACTGGACAGACCATCTAGGCAAAGAATCAGCAGAGAAACACAAGGTCTAAACAATACTCTAGACCAATTTGACTTGGCGGATATCTACAGAACATTCCATCCAACAACCTCAGAATATTCATTCTTCTCATCAGCACATGGATCATTATCCAGGGTAGATCACATGTTAGGTCACAAATCAAGTCTCAACAAATTCAAAAAAATTGGAATTATCCC
>NW_007730715.1:15280-16923 GCF_000696425.1 Galeopterus variegatus
GGTCCAAGAAGAAATCAAACAGGAAATCAAAAAATTTATTGAAACTAATGAAAATAATGATACATCATACCAAAACCTGTGGGATACTGCAAAATCAGTTCTAAGGGGGAAATTTATTGTATTAAATGCTTACTTCAGAAGAATGAAAGATGGCAAGTGAACAACCTAACACTGCACCTTAAAGAACAGGAAAAACAGGAACAATCAAACCCAAAGTTAGCAGACAGAAAGAAATAATTAAGATCAGAGCAGAACTTAATGAAATTGAAACCCAGAAAACAATACAAAATATCAATGAATCAAAAAGTTAGTTTTTTGAAAAGATAAATAAAATTGAGAAACCATTAGCACAACTAGCTAAAAAAAGAAGAGAGAAGACCCAAATAGCAATAATTAGAAATGAAAAAGATGATATTATAACTGATACATCTGAAATACAAGGAATCATTCGAGACTGCTATAAACAACTATATGCCAACAAATTTGAAGATCTGGAGGAAATGGATAAATTTCTGGACACACAAAAGCTACCAAAATTGAGGCAAGAAGATATAGAAAATCTGAACAGACCAATAACAATAAAGGAGATTGAAGCTGTTATCAGAAGGCTCCCAACAAAGAAAAGCCCAGGAACAGATGGGTTCACAGCAGAATTCTACCAAACAATCAAAGAGGAATTGACATCAGTTCTCTACAAATGATTCCAAAAGATTGAAACAGAGGCAATTCTCCGAAACTCATTCTATAAAGCAAACATCACCCTGATACCTAGACCAGGTAAAGATACAACAAAAAAAGAAAACTACAGGCCAATATCCTGTGTGAATATAGACACAAAAATCCTCAATAGAATACTAGCTAACAGAATATAGCAACACATATGCAAAATCATACACCATGATCAAGTGGGATTCATCGCAGGGATGCAAGGTTGGTTCCACATATGCAAATCAATAAATGTGATACACCATATCAATAAAATAAAGCACAAGGACCATATGATCATCTCTATAGATGCTGAAAAGGCATTTGATAAAATTCAACACTCATTCATGATAAAGACTCTCTATGAGTTAGGTATAGATGGAAAGTATCTCAACATAATTAAAGCCATATATGATAAACCCACTGCCAATATCATCCTGAATGGAACTAGACAAGGATGCCCACTCTCACCACTCCTATTCAACATAGTGTTGGAAGTACTAGCCAGAGCAATCAGGGAAGAGAAGGAAATAAAGGGCATACAGATTTGAAAACATGAAGTCAAACTGTCCCTCTTTGCAGATGACATGATGCTATATATCGAACAGTCTAAAGACTCTACAAAAAAACTCTTGGAGTTGATAAATGATTTCAGCAAAGTTGCAGGATACAAAATCAACACATAAAAATCAGTAGTATTTCTATTTTCCAAGAGTGAACATGCAGAAAGAGAAATCAAGAAAGCTTGCCATTTGCAATAGCCACGAAAAAAATAAAATACTTAGGAATAGAGTTAACCAAGGATGTGAAAAATCTCTATAATGAGAACTACAAACTACTGCTGAGAGAAATTAAAGAGGACACAAGATGGAAAGATATCCCATGCTCTTGGATTGGAAGAATCAACATAGTGAAAATGTCCATACTAGACAAAGTGA
>NW_007730715.1:17283-19238 GCF_000696425.1 Galeopterus variegatus
TGCAAAATGGTGCAGCCTCTATGGAAAATGGTATGGAGGTTCCTCAAACAATTGCAGATAGATCTACCATATGACCCAGCTATCCCACTGCTGGGAATATACCCAGAGGAATGGAAATCATCAAGTCGAAGGTATACCTGTACCCCAATGTTCATTGCAGCACTCTTTACAATAGTCAGACTGGAATTTAAAACAACTATGATTACTGTGCTAAGGGCTCTAGGGGATAAAGCAGACAGCATGCAAGAAGAGATGGGCAATGTTATCAGAGAAATGGAAATTCTAAGAAAGAACCAAAAAAGTGCTAGATATCAAAAACACTGTAACAGAAATAAAGAATGCCTTTGATGGGCCCATTAGTAGACTGAACATGGCTAAGGAAAGAATCTCTGAGCTTGAGGATATGACAATAGAAACTTCCTAAACTGAAAAGCAAATTAAATAAAAAAAAAAAAGACTGAAAAAAAAAGGCAGAACTGAATATCCAAGAAATGTGGGACAAGTACAAAAGGTATAACATACAAATAATGGAAATACCAGAAGAAGAGTAAAGAAAGGAACAGAAGCAAATTTTTGAAGCCATAATGACTGAGAATTTCCCCAAATTAATGTCAGACATCATTGCACAGATCCAGGAAGCACAGAGAGCACTAAGAAGGATAAATGCAAAAAAACAAACAAAAACTACAGCTAGGGATATCATATTCAAACATCAGAAAATCAAAGATAAAGAAAAAATCTTGTAAGAAGCCAGACCAAGGGGGGAAATAAACACTACGTGTAGAGGAGCAAAGATAATAATAATTACATTGAACTTTGCCTTAGAAACCGTGCAAACAAGAAGAGAGTGGAGTGAAATATTTAAAGTGTTAATAGAAAAAAACAACCAACCTAGAATTCTGTACCCTACAAAACTATCCTTCAAAAAATAAGAAATAAAGACCTTGTAAGACAAACAAAAATTGAAGGAATTTGTTGCCAATAGATCTTCCTTGCAATAAATATTCAAAGAAGTTCTGCAGAGAGAAGGAAATTGATGTAGGTCAGAAATTTGGAGGAGGCTTCAGCTGGTGTTGTGGGGGGCACCTTGGGCATGAACTCAGGTGGGGGGCCAGTCTCTTCCTGGAGATGGCCCTGATAGAGCCGGTGAAGGCAGGATAGTTCTTTCTCTGGTGGCTGTTTCCAGATGTACCATAGGTACCAGGGGTCACCTGAAACCAGGGTGGGGGCTGGTGGAGTAGCACTCACAGCTCCATGAGAGGTACTGAAGTCCATGTCTTGGGGTTCAACCTGGGGAATGTGGTAACTGAGGAGACCATGATCCTGGCTTTCTGGATGGCCTGGGTCAACTTCTTGTGCTGCTTCCTACAGACCCCTGTGTAGGGAGCATGGAAGATGATACCTGTGTGGGCACAGACAAACTGTTCCAAGAGCTTCATGTTCCTAAAGTCAACATGCAACTTGTAATACCGGCAGATGGGGCAGGGATTCCCAGCAAGTTTATTCTTACGAATACATGTCCTCCAAGTCTATTGTGGGGGTATACCACCTTTGTGGTTGTGGCGGTAATCAGCCCATACAGGGTGAGAAACATAGCACTTCTGGTATTCTTCTGAGTCGAGATATTTCTAAGGTTCATTCTTATAAGGGGAAATGGGAACCGGGGGCAAAGAATCTTTCTCAGGGGGGGCTTTGGTGCAGAGAGTCTGGAGGGGAAGCTGAACTCTGTAGGCACTTCTGAAGGGCAAAAGGATAGGAAGCCACGTCAGCAATGTGTTCAATACGGAGGCCGCCATCTTGACGAACAACCAGGGTGGAATGCAAATGCTGTGCGAGGTTGTGGAGAAAAAGGAACTCTCATACACTGTTGGTGGGACTGCAAAATGGTGCAGCCTTTATGGAAAATGGTATGGAGGCTCCTCAAACAATTGCAGATAGATCTACCATATGACCCA
>NW_007730715.1:19810-34469 GCF_000696425.1 Galeopterus variegatus
ATGAAATGAGTCAGACACAGAAAGAGAAATATCACATGTTCTCACTTATTTGTGGGAGCTAAAAATAAATAAACAAATAGATAGATAGATAGATAGATAAATACACAAATAAACTCAGGGGGGGGGGAGAAGACACAACAATCACAATTCCTTAAAGTTGATACAACAAGTGAATAGATATGAGGTTGTTGTAGGGGGGACAGGGAAGAGGGAGGGAGGTTTCGGTAATGGGCCACAATAATCAACCACATTGTATATTGACAAAATAAAAGAAAAAAAACAAACTTGGATCTACAGAAGGAATGGACAAGCAACAGAGAATGAACAAGTGAAGAGAACATTCATCACAGAAAAGTCAGTAAGCAACCAAGTAAACTGAATGACTTAGCCAATTATTGTTTGCCAGCCTCTGTGTTGGCACCCCAATTCTGGCAAAATGAACATATGATTGGAGAAGCCGAGGCTGATGCAGCTAGTCCACCTTGCCAGCAACCAAGAACAAAGCTAAGACCCTGTTATGTCACCCTTCCTCCAGGAAACCATCCAGCCACTTAATAAGATTCAGTAAGCACCACCATTCAAGGCCATACAGAATATTTGATCCATTGGCATGAGGTCTTGCATAACATTGCATGGACCAAGAGACCCACTTTAAAGCAAGGAAGTACATGACCATGCGATCCACTGGTCTCATCCCATATCATACTTCCCAGAATCTACCTACTTGATAGAAGGATAGAACAACTTATGGAAGGCACAGCTGAGGCATTAGGTTGGAAATAATCCTCTTAGAGATAAGGACAAGGCACCATCCTTCAGGGTGCAGTATATACCCTAGATCATGGCCGGAAGAGCATGATGGCTGGTTACCTCATCAGGAAAGCCACTTGGACCAGCAGAAGTACAGACTGAGAGGGTGGGGGAGAGATCTAGAGTGGGCAGTACAGGAGGGAGATGATGAATACCAGGTGCAGACTTAAGACAAGCTAAAGCAGCAAAGGTCGTGGTCTGTCCCAGACCTTCCTATTTTGCTTTTTCCAAGAAAAGAGGCCTGTCACAATCCTGAAGGAACCATTCCAGAATTTATGAAGCAAATGGATCTGGGCAGCAGAAGCGGTGGACTGTAGTAGAGACTGCGGTGTGCTGACAGCTCTCATCGGAATCCCCCAAAGTCACGCGCCTTTCCTGGTTCCTATGGGGGTGTATAGGTCCAGCCACCTTACCTCAGGAGGGCACATCTCTGCAGAGTTAGCCTAGCCTGAGCTCCCTGTGGAATCGGCTGATGTCTTTGTTGAAACTACATCGGCTCAACTTCTCCCTCAGCCAATACAGCTTTCTTCACCTCCCCATAGGTGTTCATCCTGAGGACCCTCCCCCGCAATAAATTTCATGTATGCGAAAAGAAAGGAAAAAAGAAGCAAAAGAAAAAAAGAGAGAAAAGCAGACAATAATTTCTCTTATTTGTGTGTTTAAAAAGCTATAAAAATATTTGAACGATGTCGGTTGGAAACATTCTTTTTTCTTTCTTTCTTTCTTTCTTTTTTTTTTTTTTTTTAGCTGATTTGCTTTCAGACAATCCACCACCAGCTGTAAATCTGTGGAAACTCTGCCATGCAATCTTAGTGAACATGATTAGCAGAAAACTGCTTAGAAATACCAAAAACGTAAAAAGCACCAAAGTGCTGGCTGGTTAGCTCAGCTGGTGAGAGCATGGTGCTGATCTGATTGCAGACACAGCAGACCCTGCTATGTGCCATTGCAGGAGTCACGTCCAGCAGGAAATGCAGGGAATGGCTGAAAGGAGAGGACTGACACAGACAGACACACAGCCAGTTGCTCACGGAAGGAGGCTCGGTGACTCCCAGACGACGGCAAAGTCAAAGCAGAAAGGACTGACTGATCAAGAAGATGAGGGAGATTTCCTCTTAAGAGAGACCGAAGGCGGAAGGGATCTCTAAAATGGTGAGCAGTTTAAACCTAGCAGGTCAGCTTCGATTCGCGTTAAGTAACAAGTGTCAGAAGCACAAGGAGAAACCGGCCAATCCGCAGTCACAGAGCAAGACCTTCACGCTCCTCCGTGGGATCCAGCAGCAGGTTGGCTGCGAAAGCCCCTTGACACTGTGCACGGTTTTGAGCAGACCTCTCTCGAGGAGACTGACTGAGGGGGGCAAAGTGGGGCTGCCTCCGTTCCTGCCTCCCTCCTGTCCCGCCTAGCCCTGCATGTCACTCCGTTCCAGGGCCTCCAGGACAGCCCGCGAAGCACGTCTTCACAGGAGCAGTTCTGCCAACTGCTGAAGGCCACGACAAATGACTTTCTGTACTGGCTGAGGGCCAGGGGCCAGCGTACTGATAAGGAAGCTCTTCCAGTACAAAGAGCTGATTTACGGAGCAGTGAATTAGGATGTGAATGGGCCAGAGGGCTAAACGGGCTGCACGAGCAGGTTGCTAGCGACCAATTCCATCCAACCTGCTGCACTGCCACCTCTACCTCAGATCACACCCATGGCCATGTTGGGGAGCCCTGACGACCAGTTGCTGGGGAGGAGGAAGCAGCCTGAGTTGGATTTACAGATGGATTAGCTCGATATGTGGGTACAAGCCAAAAATGACTGCTACTATTCCATAGTCCTAGTCAGGGACGGCTTCGCTAGAAATTGGTGAAGGAAAATCCCCCCAGTGGGCCCAAATTTGGCCAATGGTGCTGGTTGCCCACTTTGAGTAAAAAGAGAAATGGCCCAGGATTCAAATATGTACAGGCTAATGGATGAACAGCAGCAAATGGATTTGCTGTCTGGTCAGGCGCCTAGAAGGAAAAGGACTGGAAGATCAGAAACAAGCATGTGTGAGGTACAGGTATATTAGTGAGTGGGCACAAAATAGAAAGATCTTCACATCATATGTTTATGCCACAGAAAGCGTTCCCTGTGGATAAAGCCCAGAACAACAGCATAGGTAAAATGACGCTGGCAATTAAAATCAGATAGTCTCTGCACAGACCATCCCAGTTCTGGCAAGATGTGAGCTAAGTGCCTCTGGTGGCAGGGAAGGAATTTACGCATGAATCCAAAAGCCTGGGTTCCCACTGACTAAGGCCGATCTACCTAGTGTTGCCACCAAAGCTCAATCTGCCAGTAAAGAAGTCAGTGCTGGGCCGGCCGGGTGGCACACTCGGTAGAGTGCAGCGCTTGGGAGTGAGGCAGCGCTCCCGCCAAGGGTTTGGATCCCATATAGAGACCGGTCCGCTCACTGGCTGAGCAAGGTGTGGGCGCGACACCGAGGGTTGCGATCCCGTTGCTGGTCACGAAAAAAAGACAAAAAGGAAAAAAAAAAAGAAGTCAGTGCTGAGTTCCCAATAGGGCACTGTCCCTTAGGGAGACCAATCAGCTTCTCGGTGGCAAGATGACTGCATTGGTCCCCTTCATATTAGAAAGGACAGCACTTCATTCTGGTAGAAAGACTTAATCCAGGTATGAGTTACCATTTCCCACCTGTAGGGCCTCAGCCAGCACCATTATCTGAGATCTTACAGAGGATTTAATTCACCGATGTGGGATCATTATAACATCATGTCAGACCAGGGGACCACTGTACAGGAAAGGTGATGCGAGAGTGGGCCCATGACCACGGCATCACTGATTATGTCATATGTCGCCCCATCCAGAAGCTGCCAAATGCACAGGTACAGCTCCTTCTCGGAGGCAGGTCTCTGTGAGGACGGATGGCCAGCTCCCAAGGTGCTGTTTTTACAGTGATTCGAGGACTGTCCTGTGTTTCCAGTAAAAAGAATACAGTGCATGGGTTTGGGAACCAAAGAGTGGCAGCCAAACAAACTGCTTACCAGCACACCCAGTGACCCACCTGGGGAGTCTGTACTACAGAGCATGTGACTCATCAGCACAAGTCCCCACGTAACATCTGAGACCACTATCCAGCAAAGGAGGTAGGGGAGTGGGCCTGTGACTGTGGCCTCCACTGGTCATGGCACGAGCCACCAGCGACCTAGGACATGGACGGCCAATTCAAGACACAACTGAGGCACCAGCTCAGGGATGATTCTGGCAAGGAAGGGTCGCTGTCCTCCACCATATGTTGCCTGCTGAGGTCCAAGTCCCCAACAGGAACCAAGGGGCCATGTGCTCCACCACACTCAAGTGACCCACCTGGGGAGTCTGTGCTTCCCTCCCTGCAACTCTGGGCCAGGCACTTTAGAAGGTCCTTGCAGCAGAAACCAAGAGACACACTGAATTAGAGGCTACAGGTGCCACCTGGGCACTTTGGACTACCTCATGCCAAAGGACAAGCATGCCAGAGGAGGAGTCCCCTGGGGACATGATCAGGAGGAGGGAGAGGAAGGGGAGCAGTAGGGAGAAGAGAAGCAGCAGAAGGTGCAGGAGGAGGGGGAGCAGGAGGAGGAGGGGGAGGGGGAGCAGGAGGAGGAGGGGGAGGGGGAGCAGGAGGAGGAGGGGGAGGGGGAGCAGGAGGAGGAGGGGGAGGGGGAGCAGGAGGAGGAGGGGGAGGGGGAGCAGGAGGAGGAGGGGGAGGGGGAGCAGGAGGAGGAGGGGGAGGGGGAGCAGGAGGAGGAGGGGGAGGGGGAGGAGGGCGAGCGGTGCTGTCATGCTCACGGGCGGGCGAGGCGAGGCTGGCAAGAATGTCAGCTGCCCCGGGAACACCGGTGAGGACGTGGAGCTGAGCAGCACTAGGATGAGGCTTGTCATGGAGACCCGGAGGGCTGCCCAGAAAAGCGGTCGGTCCCCAGCCATGGGTGGGGGCATGCTGCGGGAGGACGACCTTCCACTGAGGTGCCTGGGGGGACTGCGTCAGCTGCCACGCAGCCGCCCGCCCGGCAGACCACGCCTCTCCCCGGATGGACAGCACTTCGTGACTGATCAGAGCTGGGCTACAGAGCCCTGGCTGTGCTGGCCCAACTTGGAAGGGTCGTTCCAGCTCCAGAATGCCCTGTAGGGTTGGCCAAGCCTGTCCCAGAGCCTGCCCCGCAGCCCACTTCTCCCTCTGCCCACCCCTGCTTCCCCAGGTACTGATCCCGAGGACACTCCAAATAAAGTCCCTGCACGTTAATCTCTGTCTCAGAGTCTGCTTCTAGGGAACACAACCTGTGACATTAATTCATATTTAAATGTGGTCTAATAACACCCATCTCTAAAAATGTCCATGGCAGTAGTCTTGGCACAGGGCTATGTTGCTTTCAGTCATTTAAGAACATTATTTGACGCCCATATCATCCTCTTGGTTCTGCTCAGTCTACATACTTACTTTCTCCAAAGTTTCTATTGGTTTCTAACAAGACTCAAACCTATTTTCAGAGATAGGTATTTTGACATAAGCTAGCACAGTGCTTAAACTTTATTTCTGACTAAAATGAAGATATAAGGCACATAAAAAAATGTTTCCTAGAGCAAGATCTTGGAAGAGCAGAGAGGGAACAGGATGAATAGCACACAGAAATGCTTTTGCCCCCTCTGAGCGCAGATAGACAAACAAGATTGTGAGACAGAGAAACAGAGGCCCAGGCCCTACTCTAGAAGGATGTAGTTCAGACAAGGACTGGCTATTCAAAGGGACACACTAGACATTCCTAAGAGCATCAGCACCATCCGAGAGTGCGGTTCAGTTCTGTGATGAGCCTATACAGGACAATACACAGCTCCCCAGCCTCAGACCTTTTCCATTCGAATGAATATTTTCCGTTGCAGCAGAAACACGTGATTTATTTGCCTGTTTCACTTTCAAGGTAACCTGCACAGTAAGTAACAAAATGTTCCAGGGCTCATAGGTTTTGCTCCTTCCTTACTTTTGTGGGGTTTTTGTTTGTGTATCTCCCTTGGGATTCAATATATAAATCCTGCCAAATATATTTGGCAACAATTGTCCTTGACGTGGACTGTTCTTTCACATATTATCTAAAACCGATTGGAAAACCTATTATATTTCCTGACCCTTGCTTAGAAGCCGAGCAGCTGCAGGAACAGATAATATAAAACTGAATTTCCCTAGCTGTTTATTTCAAACCTTGGCACAGGTTGTCAGTATGTGTCCAGAGTCAGCTTATCCTATTAATCAGTATCAAAATAATCTTGGTTATAAAATGGTATCATCAAAAATAAAAATTCTTTCAGCTTTTGCTTTGTAAATACATGGGACTGCCTACACAACAGAAACCTAGATAATAAATGAATCATTTAATTTAATTTTAAACTCAAACTATTATTCACCATGCCCCAGGCTGCATGCCAGATAGACACTACAATGCAAAACACGGTATATTATGTAGAATTATCTCAATATTAATTGTTAACAAGACCAACATTAACAAATAAGTGGCTAATTGTTCAATTACGTACCAGGCTACTTGGCCTCTACTTCAAGGTCATTAACATTGCTCAACTACAGGCTATACAGACTATAGAATAAACTTGGATCCCTTCCTTATACCATACATAAAAATTAATTCAAAGTGGATCAAACACCTCAATGTAAAAAAAGATAAACTGGACATCATCAAAATGAAAAATTTTGTGCCTCAGATAATACCATTAGGAAAGTGTAAAGACTACCCACAGAATGGGAAAATATTTTTATATCATAGATCTGATAAGGGAATATATAAAGAAATCTTACAACTCAACACTAAAAAGACGAAAAATAAGCGAAGGATTTAAATAGGCATTTCTGCAAAGGATATATACAAATGGCCACTAAGCACATGAAAAGACACTAAACAGCATTAGTCATCAGTGAAATGCAAATCCAAACCACAATGACATATCACTTCACACCCACTAGGATGGCTAGAATCCAAAAGATAATAACAAGTGTTAGTGAGAATGTGGAGAAAACAGAACCCTTATATACTGCTAGTGGGAATGTAAAATAGAGCAGCTGCTTTGAAAAACAGTTTTGTAGTTCCTCAAAAAGTTAAATATAGAATTACCATGTGACCTAGCAATTCTACTCCTGGGTATATACCTAAGAGAAATGAAAACATATGTCCACACAAAGACCAGTACATGACTGTTCACAGCAGCATTATTCAGAATAGCCAAAAAGTCGAAACAATCCAAATGTCCATCAACAGATACATGGATAAATAAAATGTGGTATACCCGTACAATGGAGTATTGATCCATAAAAAGGAATGCAATACTGATATATGCTATAACATGGAAGATCCTTGAAAACATTATGCTAAGTGAAAGATACTAGACACAACAGGCCACATAGTGTATGATTCCATTTATATAAAATACCCAGAAGAGGCAAAAACACAGTGACAGAAAGTAGATTAATGGTTGCCAGGGGATGGAAGAAGGGGAAAAATTGGGAGTGACTGCTTAATGAGTACAGGGGTTCTTTTGGGGTTTATAAAAAATTCTGGAATTGGATAGTGATGATAGTTGCACAACTTTATGAATATACTAAAAACCACTGAATTGTGTATTTTTAAATGGTGGGTGTTATGATATGTGAATTATATTTCAATAAAAAGGGTGGATTTAGGAAGGCAAAAAAAAATCTATACTGTACTGAAAATGGGTGAATTTTATAGTGTGTAAATTGTACCTCCAAGGAGTTTAAAACATGTAAGGGGATATTGTGAACTTTATGCTATTAAATTCGACAACTCAGATGAAATTCCTTTTATTAAAATTGACCCTAAGTGAAGTAGAAAATTCAAATAGCCCTTTATCTACTAAAAACATATAATTCATAATTAAGACCTTTTACACACACACACACACACACACACACACACACACACACACACACACACACAAAAAAAAAAAAAAAAAACCCTCCAGGATAAGATGGTTCCCCTGGTGAATACACTCAAATGTTTAAGAAATGATCCCAATTATATACAAACTCTTCCATAAAATTACTCCTATATCAAAATCAGATAATGACATCACAAGAAAATCACACACAAATATCCATCACGAACATAGACACACACAAAAAAACTTTAACAAAATTGTTTTAGTTGACTTGGGCTGCCATAACAAAATACCATAGACTGGGTGTCATAAACAGAAGAGATATATTTTATCACAGTTCTGGAGGCTGGAAGTCCTAGATCAGGGAGCCAGCATGGTTGCTTTCTGGTGAAGGCCTCTCCTCCTGGCTGATTTCCTTCTCACTGTGTGCTCATGTGGCTTTTCCTTAGGGCATGTGCACAGAGAAAGATCGTTCTCTTTTCTTCTTCTTATAAGGCCACTAATCCTATTGAATTAGGACTCCATCCTTATGACCTCATTTAACCTTAATAACCTCTTAAAAGTCCTATCTCCAAATACAGTCACATTGGGGGTTAGGACTTCAACATATAAATCTTGGGGGAGGGGGGTAACAATTTAGTCTATAGCAAAAATATTAGCAAACTAATACATCACAACCAGGTTGTTTTTTTCACAGGAATGTATGGCTTGTTCATCACTCAAAAATTAATCAAGGTAATTCACTATATTAACATAATAAACAAAATAAACCATATGATTATTCAATAGATACTGAAACAGCATTTGACAAAATCTAACAACCAATCTTGTTAAAAACTCTGAAGACACCTAGAAGGAAACTTCTTCAACATGACAAAGGGTATCTATGAAAACATTGCAAGTAACATTGTACTTAACATGAAATGTTGAATACTTCCCCCCTGAAATCAGAAACAAGCCAAGGATTTATGACATCACCAGTTCTATTCAACTTTGTACTAGAAGTCCTTGCCAGTACAGTAAAGTATGAAAAAAAGAAACAGAAGGCATCCAGTTTGGAAAAGAAGAAGCGAATTGTCTTTATTTGCAGAAAACATTATCGTATATGTAGAAATCCTGAAGGAAGTACAAAAAGCTAGTAGAGCTTTAATGCAAATTTAGCAAGGTTGAAGTAAACAAAGTCAATATACAAAAATCAATTCAATTTTTACATATTAGTAACAAATGATTGGAAAATGAAAGAAAATAAAAATGATACAATTAACAACAGCACAACCCCCGCCCCCGAATAGCAATACTATTAATAAAATGTATCCAAGAACTACACTGTAGACCACAAAATTTCCTAGAGAGGAATTAAAAAGAAAATCTAAATAAACTAAGAGTTATATACCACGTTGTTGTACTGAAGGATTTAATGTTGTTTAGATGTCAATTCTCCCTGAATTGACCTATAGGCTCAATTCAATTTCAATCAAAATCCCAGTAGGTGATTTGGTGGATGTGGACTAGTTGACTATAAAATTACTATAGAAATGTAAAAGCCTAAATATATCAAAAGCAAAATTTCATCATGTCGAAAGGATACCTGCACTCCCATGTTTATCGCAGCTCTATTTACAATAACCAGACTACGGAACCAACCTAAGTGCCCATCAATGGACGACCAGGTAAGGAAAATGTGGTGTATATATACAATGGAAGACTACTTAGCCATGAAAAAGAATGGAATTCTGCCATTTGCAGCAACGTGGATAAGCCTGGAGAAAATTATGCTAAGTGGAACGACCTAGGTGCAGAAAGAGAAATACTGTATGTCCTCACTTATAAGTGGGAGCTGAATCCATAAATAAACAAATAAACAATAAAGAGAGACAGAAAGAAAGAAACAACAATCACAATAACATGTTGAACTTTCAGAAGGAGAGAAAAGAACTGTGGTTACTAGGGGGACAGGAAGGGAGGGGGGGTTGGAGGGGGGCTAACAAGAGATTGGTTAATGGACACAAAGAAGGACTACACATTGTAATGATGAATAAGGTAACTATCCTGATTTGACCATCACACATTGTACACAACTATTGAAAGTCAACTTCGTACCCTACATATATATATGATAAATTATCTTTTTATAAAAGCAATTTCTTTCTTTTACTTTTTTATTTTGTGACCAGTAAGGGGATCGCAACCCTTGGCTTGGTGTCGCCGGCACTGCGCTCAGCCAGTGAACGCACCGGTCATCCCTATATAGGATCCGAACCCGCGGCCTCGGTGCTACCAGCGCTGCTGTGCTCCTAGCGCCACACTCTACCGAGTGAGCTGTGGGGCCGGCCCAAAAGCAATTTCAATAAAGAACAAAGTTGGAGGTTTTAGACTGCCTGATATTAAGACTTACTATAAAGTACAGTAATCAAAACAATGTGGTACTGGCATAAGCATAGACATATAAATCTATGGAACTAGAGAATCCATAAGCAGACTAGCCTATATATGGTCATTTGATTTTGTACAAAGGTGCCAAGGCAAGTCGGTAGAGAAAAGAAAGTCTTTTTACACCATACAGAAAATTTAACTCAAAATGTATTATAAACCTAAACATAAATGCTAAAACTATAAAAGTTCTAGAGGAAAACATAGCAGAAAAGCTTTGCTAACTTGGGGTGGTCAAAGATTTCCTAAGATAGAAAAAAAAAAAGAGCATGAATTATAAAAGAAAAAAAAGCTAGGACTTAATTATAAGTTTCTACTATTAGAAAGGTACCACTTAGAAAATAAAAATGCAAAATATAGACTGGGAGAAAATATTCAAAACAGATACATCTAAAAAAGTGCTTGTACCCAAAATATATAAAGAATTCTCAAAGCTCAACAATAACAAGATAAACAATCCAATTAAAAATGTGCCAAAGATTTAAATACACTTCACCAAAGAAGATATAAGAATGGCCAATTATATAACTTCAAGTAATTAGTTGAATGTTCCCAACACAACAAGATGACAAATGCTTGAGGTGATGGAAATGCTGAACACCCTGGTATGATCATTGCACACAGTATGAATGTACCCAAATATCACATTGTACTCCATAAAGAAATCCAATTATCATGGACCAATTAATAAAAAAGAAAAACAAAAAATTTCAGAGACAGAAGTAGATTAGAAGTTACCAGAAACCGAGAGGAAGGAATAATGAGAAGTTATTGCTTAATGGGTACAGAGTTTATGTTTAGGATTAGGAAAAAGTTTTGGAAATACACAGCATTGTGGATGTAATTAATTCCACACAATTGTATGTTGTAAAATGCTTTAAATGGCAACCCTTATGTTATATATGTTTTATCAAGATAAAAAAAAAAAACAGGAAAAAAAGAATGGCCAATTAGCATGTGCAAAGATGCTCAACATCTTTAGTCATCAGAAAAATGCAAATTAAAAGTACAGTGAGATACCACCATGCGGTCATTAAAATGGCTAAAATTAAAAACTGGCAGCATCAAATGTTGCCCAGGATTTGTTGTAACTGGCATTCTCCTGTGTTGCTGGTGGGAATATAAAATGATACAACTATTCCAGAAATCTGTCTGGTAGTTTCTTATAAAGTTAAGCATGCTCTTATCATGTGATCCAGAAATTCCACTCCTAGATTTCTAACTGACATAAATGAAAACAGATGTTCACACATAAATCTGTACAGGAATGGTTATAGCAGGTTTCTCTATATTACCCCAAACTGGAAACAATCCAAAGGTCCATAAGCAGGTGAATGGGTATGCGAATGGTGATATATTCCCATAATGGAGCAGCAATGAAAGAACAACAACAAAAAAGAACATATTCGTTTTCCTAAGTATTAGAAGAAATGCAACAAGATAAGCCGAAAGAAACTAAGAAGAGATCATCAATAAAGATAAAATTTAAAAATAAATTAAGTATTTAAAAATAACTAGGGAAAACATATAAATCCAAAAGCTCGTTCTTTGAAAAGACCACCACTAACAACAAAATAGACAAATTCCTGGCAAGTTTGTTTACACATAAAAGATAAGTAGCACAGACAGAGGAATTTAGGAATGAGCTTTTGGGTAAGTCTTAATTGACTTTGAAACAATAAATAATTTTAAAGTTATTTCAGCTAATCTAGGCAACAGAAAAAGATGAAGCAGTAACCAATTCATTGGATAAAGCCAAAAAAACTTTAATACCAGGACCTAATAATAATATTTTTTAAAACTGCTGTAGATCAACGCCACATATAAAGGCACACAGTGTCTAAAGAAATATTAGCACATAGAACCCAGCAATAATCAAGTTATATGAACAGTAGATTGTACTCCAAGAATGTAAGTGTATTTAGTGTCTGGAAATATATTAACATAATTTACTTGTCAATCCACATATTAAAGAAGGCAATTCGGATGATGCTAAATGATAAAATGTCATTTATAATAAAAATTTTATGGTAAATGGGAATAGAAGTAAGAAAGACCATTTACCAAAAACGAACAGCGAATGTTTTAAATAGGTAAATATTAAGACTATTACAAGTAAAATCATGGAGTAGACAGGAATGCTCACTTTTATCATTATTATTTCATATTTTCTCATGTTTTCTAAGAAATTCAATAACATCAGAAAATAAAATTACTGGCTATGAACTTTTAAAAAGAGCTAAAATATGCCTCATTTTGCTAACGATATGATCGAATACCCATAGAGACTCTAGGGTAAAATTACTAGCATTAATAAGAGAATTTGGTAAGGTAGCTAGATTTAAGATGAATATACACAAACCAATACCCTCTCTCTATTCTTGTACTAAGCACTTAGAAATGGAAATAGGAGAAAACTATTTTATTGACAATAGCAACACACGTATAAAGTGAATAGAGATAAATGTAATAATAAAAATACTGAAATGTATTATGTTAATAAAATTACTGTATAAGTTTAATGAAATTTTACTTAGAATCACAACAGGGCTTGGCTCCTTTTGATTGGAAAAATATCTTAACGCTTTTATATGCTGAGAATTGCTTTCACTTACCAAATATCAGGAGACATTATAGGCCCATCAAATCAATATGGTATTAGCATAGCAAGATAATATAGATAAATGAAACAGCATAATGAATCCAGAAATATATGCTAATATACTTGCCTATGAGAATTTTACATGATTAATGTGTTGATTCAAATCAGTGGCAAAAGATGTATTACTTGATAAATGTGCCATTGCAGTAGGTTATTGCTCTGGATGGAAATAAAACTAGACAGATCCCTCCCTCATACTATATACAAAAATAATTATCAGATGAATTGAAGCCATAAATGTAAAAAGCAAAACAGTAAAAATCTTGCAAGAAAATCTGGGTAATACATGTACAACCTTGAGGTGTGGATGACATTTTTAACCAACACTGCCAAGTCTGATGATATGAAAAAAAAAGATATATTTGACTGTAAAAATCAAAAACTTTTTTGGTAAAAGTTATAAACAAAGTCAATAGACAAACAATAGATTTTGGATGAAATTACAGCATACATGACAAAAGGTTAATACTTGTAATAATAGAAAGGCTCTCATAATTTTTTTAAAAAAATGAAACAGCCCAAAGAAAAATGGGTAAAACATATGAATAATTAAATCTGAAAGAATAAATCCACAGACAACAAACATTTAAAAAGATGCTCAACCTCATCAGAAATAAAAAGAACACAATCAAAGTAATGATGTAACGTCACTCTACTTCTAAAAGACTGGCAAAAATTAAAATGCAAGATAAAAACTTACTGCTGTTGTGAATGATGGTAGAAATGTATGAAGAGTTCTGGCCTTTTTGGAAATTAAAGCTAAAAAGGAAATACTCCCTTCATTCCAGCAATATCCCTTCTAAGAATCTTTTCTATAGAAATATGTAGTGATATAGGATATACTGGCCAAAAAACTGGAATAAAATGAATGCACTGACTAAATTATGGTACAGCCATACCACAGACTCTTTTACAGCCATTAAAAAGAATGAATTAAAGCTATGCCAATTGACTTGGAGAGAGATATACTAGGTATTAGTGAGTGAGAGATGAGTGTACAATATCCCACTTTTGTAAAACAAATAATGAACAGGTAAACCTTTATCTGTATGTGTGTGTGCGTGTGTGTAGATGTATGTTATTATACCAGGGTTACATGGTTGGGGTAGGTAAGAAGTGAGCTGATGTGGAAGGAGGGTAGGCAGCCAAGCAAAAAGAACAAAAATGACTATAAAGTAAGTATGACATGACTATATTTAATATTTACCTTGCCATTACGTATGTATTGAGTTTAAGTATTTATAATACACATTCAAATAAAATGAAACAAAATTTAAAATAAATGATTTCAGCATTCAACTCAAGCAAAAATAGGACAACAAAATGAAGCAAAGGAAATTAGAAAGAATGAATGAATTAATGAAAATCAAAGCAGAAGCTGATACAACAGAAAGAAAATTAAAAAAGGATTGATAAATCAAACCAAAAGATGGTTCTTGACAAGACCAAAAAAAATCAAAGAACCTCCTGGAAATACTACTTTTAAAAGAAATTAAAAATCATAACATTTTGTATCCCATGAATGTATACAATTATACTTTGTCAATTTACAATAAAAAATCATACATATAAAACAATTTGCAAAAAAACGAGAAAGAGGGGCCGGCCCGGTGGCGCACTGCGCTAGTGCGCCGCTTGGGAAGCGCAGCTGCGCTCCCGCTGAGGGTTCGGATCCCACATACAGACCGGTTCCCGCTCACTGGCTGAGCGAGGCGCAGGGGCAACACCGAGGGTTGCGATCCCGTTGCCGGTCCCGGTCCGGTACGGGGGCGACACTGAGGGTTGCGATCCGTTGCCGGACATAGTCCGGTACGGGGGCGACACTGAGGGTTGC
>NW_007730715.1:34624-38691 GCF_000696425.1 Galeopterus variegatus
AAAAAAAAAAAAAAAAAAAAAAAAAAAAAAAAAACGAGAAAGAGACCATACACAACATAAGGAATGAGAAAGGAGACATAACTATAGATACAGAACACTTCAACAAAATCACAACAGACTATCATGTAACTCGATACCAATACATTATTAAATCTAGTAATAATAGATTGGATATGTAACTAAAATTGACTGAAGAAGAGGGAGAAAAATCTGAATAAATCAATGACCATAGATAATATTGAAAAGGTTATTTAATAATCTACCCTCCTCAAAATGCACCAGAACTCCAATAAAGATGAAAAGCTTCTGAACTCATGGCTAATATTATCCTTACACCAAAAGTGGGCAAAGATATAAAGAAACACAGCACATGCACACACAGAGAACTCGAGACTAAACTTGTAATATTGATTGGATCTCATTGCCTTGGTTCTCTCTATGGAAGGTTGGGGTAGGTGAAGGGAAATTTTGTTCTCTCTTATGCTCCTTGCCCCTTCGCCCTCACTGTACCGTACTCTGTAGATTACAGAGTGGCAACATATGACAAAGAGAAGCATTGGACAAAACAGAAGAAAATGTCAACTAATAGGTCAGATCGACGAAATGTTTCTTGGGGGCTTAACCAGCATCACAGTCATGCTAACCTGATGTCTACACCTTCTTCCAACCAGAGTCACATCCCCACAATCCTGGCCCTTGATCAGACTTTATACAACATGCCTTTACCTTGTGTCCACATGCAGCTCACTGAGCAGGTCACTGTGCAAATAGTCCCAAGACAGTTCCACTGCACCCAGGTAGTGTCTTCTGGTGGCACTAAAGCTGAATCGCAAAAGGCACAGAAAGAAGCAGGCAGAGAGCTCTGTTTGCATGGCTTTTATTGCTAGAAAATGCTTCACTGGAGAAGAGAAAGATTAATTCTTTCCTAAAATAACTTTGGCTCATGGGAGAAAACAGGTCAATTTTTTATGATTTAGTGAAAAGTCCCAAATGTTTTGCAGAGAATCTTAGGGAACTTTACCTACTGGATGAAACAGCAGCGTTAGCACTGAGCAGAACTGATAGAATTGCTTCCTTTTTGGCAGTGGAAAGCAGCCAGGAAGAACTAAGTAGGAAAAGGGAGGCCGAGCTAAAGCTTAACCCATTCGCCTCGGAGAGCAGGAGGGGCACCAGAAGACTGCTTTCATCAGAACGCTTGGGAAGAGGAAGAGAGGCAAGAAGAGGTCAAGGTAAAGAGGACCTTGAACTTGTCCTCATATTCCTAGCCTACTCCAACCCTCTTCCTTAGGGGCAGCAGCGAGAAAAGTTCCTGATGTTGAAGATTCTAGAATCTACTTGCACAAGCAAGAGTAACCAGTATCCTATTTGTCTCCCTGCTTCTACCCTTGCCCCTCACACAGTGGCAACTGAGTGACTTTTTCAAACTATATAGTGGGTTGTGACACTCTTCTGCTCACAATCCTCCAATGGTTTCTGACCTTCATCAGAGTAAAATCCGACATCTTTACCGTGGCCTAGAGCATCCCACATGTTCTGCATGCCCCTGCCCCTGACCTCTGTGATGTCATCTCACTCTGGCCTTTTTGCTCTTCCTGAAACTACCAAGCACAGTCATGCCCCTAGACCTCAACAGGTGCTGTGTCCTCTGCCTGAAACGCTTTTCCTCTGATCTCCACACAGTTCCACTCTCACACCTCCTTCAAGTCTCAGCTCAAATCTCACCTGCTCAAAGACTTTCAAATATAGACCACTGCAGTTATACTGAAAGCTCTTTACCCCCACTGGCGTGACTTTTTAAGGTTGTTTACATTTGGCTCCGGTATAAGGTATATTCCTTTACACCAAGATGTAGCCATACTCAGCTCAAGCAGAGACCCTACACAGGTTAATCTATACCAGTGGAATGAGGGCCTTCCCAGGGGCCTCAAAGTGTAGGAACTAGTGAGAAGAAACTTGACCAGGGCTGCTATAAGAAAGGCTATTGTTGAGTCCAATTCTGCACAAACAAGAATGTGTTAGGGAGCAATTGGTGACTTTTGTGCAGCTTGGAAACAAGCAGGAAGAAGCCCCTTTCATAAACATTTGCTGAGACTTCCTCTGTGCCAGGTAAGAGAATCCAGAGATAATAGCTGGTACTTAACTACGTGCCAGGAACTGTTCTAAGTGCTTTCTGATACAGCTTCTGTTTTTGTCTTCATTTTGTGGATGATGAAACTGAAGCATGGAGAGTCTAGGCAAGTTGTGCATGGTTGCACAGCTCGTAAGTGGTAGCATTCAAACCCCTGTAATCTGACTCCAGAAGTCATGCTCCTAACCACGATGCTATACTTCCATGCCTCAGAAATGCGTGAAACCCATTTCCTAGCCCCTGAAGTCAGGGTCCGATGGGAGAGACAGAAAAGTATTCAGATAGTTACAACATAGAGTGATAGGGCCGACCCCGTGGCGCACTCGGGAGAGTGCGGCGCAGGGAGCGCAGCCGCGTCTCCCTTTTCCTGCCTTCAGGTCTTTACTTCAATTGTTTTTCTCTCCCTAAAGCAATACTAGTAGCCCTTAATGCCGTGTTCAAAAACCACTTTATCCATAAAGATGTTCCAGTTAACCTCAACTAGAATTTACCTCTGAATGTCTACAGCCACCTGATTGTGCCATCTTTGTGGCTTTTATTACTATACCTTGCTTCATAGTTACTCAGATACCATAGTTATATTGGTAGCATGTCCCACTCTGACTATTGTGACATTTTCACAGTATTCAACAAAGGTTGAGTGCAGCAGCGCTCCCACCACGGGTTTGGATCCTATATAGGGATGGCCGGTTGCGATCCCCTTACCGGTCACAAAAATAAATAAATAAATAAATAAATAAATAAAATAAAGTAAAGTAAACAACATAGAGTGATAAATTCTCTGCCAGGTGCTTCATGCAAAATACCTGATTTGATCCTCCCAACAGTGCCAAGTGGTTACAGATAAAGTGAGTGAGGTGCAGAGAGGTTGAATGGCTTGCCTAGGGCCACACAAACACCCGTTTGTCCTAGACAGATGTCGTAGGCACCAGGTGTGGTACACATCCGTGAAAAATATAAACACCTGAAGGAGGGACAATAAGCAATAAGTATTATACAGGAGTACATTACACAATATGTTAGAAGGTAAACTAAGTGCTGGGCAAAAGGGCAAGTAAGTAGGTGAGGGGGAGTAGGGTTATCCGGGGTTGCAATTTTAAAACAGGTTGGTCGTGGAGAGTGTCACCTAGGTTACATTTCAGCAAAGGACTTTTGGCAGTAGGGAGCCATAGTAGGGTTCAGAGCACAGGAGGGCCACGACGGGATTACCTTTCAGGCTGATCTTTGTGGCCGCGATGGGGAGAAGACCTTTCGGGGGAGAAGGGTGGGAGCGGGGTGACGCGTTAGCTGGGCTGGAAGCGGCGGTGGCGTGGGCTGGGCTGCCAGCGCTGCAGGGGCTGAGCAAAGGCAGAATTCATTGCGAAGGCGGTGTCTGTGGGAGCTGCAGACGAATTTGGGACTTGTCGGCTGTGACACGGGGAAACTCAGGCTTGGGAGCTCGTGTCTGCCCGAGTGTTTCTCTATTGATTGCGATGTTTTTACAATGTTTTTCCCTGAAACGGCGTCGGGCGCCTCGCGGGCGCTGGTAATGATGTGCTCCATGTTTAGATGAACGAGCACGACGAGGCTGCCGCGCTCATTTTTAGTGGGGTCGTGGGCAAAGCGCTCCTGGCCCGGGAAGCGGCGTTGAGGGGAGCGGCGCGGCCGGGGCAGGCGTGTCTGCGCACGCGCGGCTTGGAGCGTCCGCTGGGCGGGGCTGCGGGGCCTGTGACGCCCCCGCCGGGCCTTGTGACCTGGTCGCTGGCGGGGCCGGAAAGCGTCGGCCCCGCGCCCAGCCCGGCCTCTTCCGCTGCCGCCGTGGGAATGGAAACATCTGCCCCACGTGCCGAGCTGGCGGCGACAGCGATGCGCCACTCCGGGTCCTCCCGCTCCGATCCTCTGCCGGCGTCCTCGCGAGACGAGCTCGCTGAAATGGCCGCGTCCAGTCTGCTGTACGGCC
>NW_007730715.1:39101-39932 GCF_000696425.1 Galeopterus variegatus
GGCGGGCGCGCGCCGTCCTGGGCTCGGGAAGCAGCGGGGCTCGGCGCCTGCCGGTGCGAACCGAGCTCCCCCGGCAGCCTGAGCGGCGCGGGAGCAGGGGGGAGCCGGGACTCGGCCCTGGCCCGGCCGTCCCCAGGTGCCAGGCAAGGTCACGGGCCTGGCTGCGGCCACAGCGGCCCGGGCTTTTGTCTCCGGTCCAGCTCGCCCGCCTTCCGGTACCGCCCCGGCCGCGGAAACCCGGAGACATTCCGTCCCCGTGCTCGGAAGCGCCCCAGCCCCGTGGGACTAGCGTCCTTTTCCGTTTGGAGGTTCGTGTAAGACGCCTGGCGGCCGTCATGCTGTGTGCAAGGCGCCTCCCCAGTGCCTTCTGGGTAATTGCATCAGTGGCACACGGGGGACGGTACTTTCAAATAGTCTTTTGTTGAGTCGGCGCAGTTAAAGGAAGGTCCCCTGTCACGGAACTTGCAGCGCGGCACGTCCTCAACGTGCTGCTCGCCCTACTCGCAGTGCTTAGCTCGCATTGAATCAGGTACCGACACCCGGAATCCCAGTGCTAAAAAGAGCCGTCACCTCAAGTTCCACCATGTAAACTTAACATTAAATAAATTACGGTAAAAACAAAGGCACTGAAAGTACTCAGAACTCAGCACTTCCTCTAGGCTCTTAAGGTTACTTACATCCGTTGAATCTGGGGGTGGGGGGCACACCGGAGTATGGTGTCTCACGTGCACTTCCCAACCCTGGGTTCACTGCTGTCCCTCTCATGCCGAGTGAACACAGCGTGGAAATTGCCATACACTACAGATCAGCCCCCCCCCCCCCCGTAAAGCC
>NW_007730715.1:40126-43678 GCF_000696425.1 Galeopterus variegatus
CCCCCCCCCCCCCCCGTAAAGCCGGTTGTTAAAACACTTAGCGGCACACCACTGAATTGAGGCGACCTTAAGGACTTGGAATGTGTAATGTAATTGTACTGCTGAGCAGACTTCTCTCGTTTACTTAAAATGTGCAGGTTGATCAGGCAGTTCAGCTAGGAAATTCTGACACATTTTCAGGTTGACATGAATTTCAGTTCTTATCATACTGATGATGACATAATACTGTGACTATTGACTTCCTGGGTCCGTAAACATGGCTAGTGACTGACTTGTCTATCGTAGTGCTTAGCAGTGTTTGATGAATGACTGGATGAAGGCAACTGAACCAAATGGCTCTGATTTAATCCCCCCTTTGACTGGAGCGACTTATTCAGTTAAGGGGCTTGGTAAAATTATATTAAAACAAAACGTAAAACTCATTCTCTTTTTCAGGGATATTCTTTAACCTACGGAGAGAGTTTATTCTTCAACATAGCACTAATGTTTGTTGTTACATTAGAAAAAAAAATGATCTAACTGTGATGCCATACAGGACCCAGTTCCTTAAACACCCATATTTTGGTTCTGCTAAATTGGGATCTATAATCTATCTTGAATTAACTCTTGGATTATATTTTGTGTATAGCATAAGGTAGAAGTTTAGGGGCTTTTTTGTTTTGTTTTGTGACAAATATCTAGTACTTCTAACACCATTTCTTGAAAAGACTCTCCTTTCCCTATTGAATTACCTTGGTGCCATGTTATTAAAAATGAAATGACTATATGTGTGGATCTATTTTTACACTCTGTACTCTCTTCCATTGATATATTTGTGTATCCTTAGGTCAGTTAATTAGGTAGCTATATATCGTACTGTGGTTTTATAAAAATTCTCAAAATGCCTTGGACTTTTTTTTTTCCCCTACGATTATTGTGGCCACTTGTGGCAAATTGTATTTTCTTACATAATTGCAGCAATATCCGCCATTACACACAGTCTTTTATCAGTGTTACTTTGACACTCTTCCCTCCAAGACATGGGTTCGAGAGCCTGTGACTGCTCCAGCAGAATGTGCTAGAAGTAACACTGCACGGCTTCTGAGGCTGGGTCTATACAGCTTCTGCCTGGCCCTTGCTCTCTCTCTCCCTTGAAACATCTGTCTCTTGAACCCAGCTTCCATGCTATAAGGAAGCCCAGCCCACACACAGAGGCAGCCTGTATGTGTGAATATAGAGTCCTCAGGTGACTCCAGGCTGTAAGTCTTCTCGCTAAAGCCTCAGACATCATGGAACAGGAGCAAGCCACAATGCTATGGCTGAATTCCTGATCCACAGAATCTGAGAGCATAATAAGTCATTGTTTTGCTCCATGAAGTTTTGGGGTATTTTGTTGTACAGCCACAGTAACTTGAACACTACCATAGGTCCTTTACACTTTCATATAAATTTTAGAACCAGCTTGTCAATTACATAAAAATTTACTTTTTGATTGGAATTGTATTGAATCTGTAGATCAGTATGGAGAGAATGAATATCTTAATATTGAATCTTGCAAAACATAGACATAGTGTATCATTAATTTAGGTCTTCAGTTTCTCTCTGCAGTGTCTTGTAGTTTACAGTGTACAGGTCTTGCAAAATAATAATTCAGATATTTTGTTTTCCAATTCTTCATGTATAATACATACAAATTCAAGTGACTTTTTTTGTTAGTCTTGTATTCTGTGACCTTGCTAACTGAGTTACTTGTTCTAGTAACTTTGTAGATTACTTTGGGTTCTCTATACACACAGTGATGTTATCTGGCAATAAAATCAGTTTTGTTACCTCCTGTACAATCTCTTTGCCTTTTGTTTCTTTTCCTTTGTTACCCTGGCTAGGACCTTCAGTACAATATTGCATAGAAGTCTTTATTCCCCCTGGATAGACTTTAGGCGGAAAGTATTCCATATTTCGTCAACAAGTATGTTAGGTGTACATTTTTCATAGATCTCTTTTATCAGATTGAAGAAGTTCTCTTCTATCCCTATTTTCTAATTTTCATTCTGATTTTTTTCTTTGACCTACAGATTATTTAGAAGTGTATTGTTTAATTCTATATATTTTAAACTTCACAAGATATTATGATTATTGTTTTGTACAGTAAGTATTGATTTAGAGTTATCCACTTATTTACCCATTTCATTGCCCTTCAATTCCTTTCTGCATTTCCAGACTTCCATCTGGCATCATTTCTTGTCTGCCTGAATAACTTTAGCATGCCTCTTTTAATGTTACTTCTATCCCACTCTTTTTAATCTTCTGGGACTCCAATTACATAGATGTTTAACATTTTGAGCATTTCTTGAACATTCTTATTTGCTTATTTCAGCATTTTGATCATCTCTGGTTCTGCTTCTATTTTCTTTTCTCTTTAAAAATAAAAATTGTTAGTTTTCCTTTATAAGGCTTTGCCTCTTTGCATGGGTAGTAGTAATTTTTTATTCTATGCTCAACATTGTGTGAGAAAGGATTATAGATACTCCATGACAGATGCCATTGATCATTTGAGGTAATTTTAACAATAAACAGCTTTGAATGCTAAATTGCTGACATTTCATATTTATCTTAGTGCAGTATGTTGCCAAGGAACAGGACTGGGTACATTAGGTAAGCCTGAAGTTATTTTCCCATGGAGAAAGGGATTAGACATTTTGTTAATTCTTTCTCCTTTCTCAGGTAAATCATTTAACTTCTGAACCTATTTCTTAATTATAAAATGGGGTTAATAAGTAGAACCTACCTTGTTCTGTAGATTTAATTAGATGTATGTGCTTATTGCTTAGCACATTGCCTGTTAAAAAGAGCTCAGTTAAACAATATGCCTTATCTTTATTATCACTGGAGATATGCACAGCACTGAGAATTTGTTTGTGGGCTACTGGATAGTACTGAGTTATTCCTAAAGAAAAGAGGCAAGTGAAAATCTTTTTCATTTAGGATACATTTTTAAGCATCACTGACAGTTTTTCCTAGGTCCTTTTGGTTGTTTTTAAATTTAAGAGGAAAAACTAGAGGACTAATTCTAGATTTTCTAGGTTCTTTTCCTCTAATACAGACATTAGTATTTGTTGATTTTCATCCGATTTTCCAAAATTGCAACTCAGAATTTCAGAGTTTAATTTGCTACTTAAAATAGAATGAGGGCTGGCTGGTTGGCTCAGTTGGTTAGAGCATAGCCTCATAACACCAAGGTCACAGGTTTGGATCCCTGTACCGGCCAGCTGCCAAAAAACCAAATAAGTAAATAAATAAAATAAAATGATATGTGAAGGTTTTGTATTACAACTATCTCTGTTTCTTTAAAAATCTCTTAATCTACGGCCGGCCCCGTGGCGCACTTGGGAGAGTGCAGCGCTTGGGTGCGCACCAGCGGTTCAGATCCTATATAGGGATGGCCTGTGTGCTCACTGGCTGAGCGCAGTGCGGGCGACACCAAGCCAAGGGTTACGATCCCCTTACTGGTCACAAAAAAAAAAAAAAAAAAAAAAAAAAAAAAAAAAATCTCTTAATCTATTAGCACAGCCATTA
>NW_007730715.1:43739-77659 GCF_000696425.1 Galeopterus variegatus
GGGCCCAAAAAAAAAAAACAAAAAAAAAAAAAAAAAAAAAATCTCTTAATCTATTAGCACAGCCATTATGGAAAACAGTATGGATGTTTCTCAAACAACTACAGATAGAACTACCATAAGATCCAGCAGTCCCACTACTGGGTAAATATCCAAAGGAATGGAAATCATGTCGAAGGGACACCTGCACTCCCATGTTCATTGCAGCTGTATTTACAATAGCCAAGTTATGGAACCAACCTAAGTGTCCATCAACAGACGACTGGATAAGGAAACTGTCGTGTATATATATACACAGTGGAATACTACTCAGCCATAAAAAGAATGAAATTCTGCCATTTGCAGTAACGTGAATGAGTCTGGAGTAAGTTATGTTAAGTGAAGTAAGCCAGACAAGGAAAGAGAAATACCACATGTCCTCACTCACAACTGGGTCCTAAGAAACAAAGAAAGAAAGACCACAACAATACATTGAACTTACAGAAGGAGAGAACAAACTTGAGGATACTAGTGATGGGGGGGAAGGTGGTAGGGGGTTTTGGGGAGTGATAGGTCGGGTAAAAGGTGTGAAGAAAAATCGTGATTTGTAATAATGAATATGCTAATAATAAGTAATAAAAATTAAAAAACAAAATAAAACAAATCTCTTAATCTAGTTAGGAAAGGTAGTGATTTATTATAAAAGTAAATGTTTTCTTAGTTAATATCTTAATTCTTGTAGGAAATTTTGAGTCGCTGGACCTTGCAGAATTTGCTAAAAAGCAGCCATGGTGGCGCAAGCTGTTTGGGCAGGAATCTGGACCATCGGCTGAGAAGTATAGCGTGGCAACCCAGCTGTTAATTGGAGGTGTCACTGGATGGTAAGTAATGTGGAAGATGTCTCATGTCTTTTGTGCATTATGTGGTATTGCGATTGTAGGAACCATGTGCTTTAACCGATGGAAACACATTTACTTTTGTGAAATTGGTCACATAATATGTAGCATTTATCTAAACCTCATGTTAAAGTATTTAATGGTTACACATAGTATTTACTACATGTGAGGTACTGTTTTAAGTATTTATATAGATACCTCGTTTCCTTCTCACGGTTCTGAAATTGGAACTGTTATTATCTATCCTCATTTCATAGAAGCTGAGGCTCAGAAAGGTTAACTTTCCAAGGTCACATAGCTAGTAAATGGTGGAATAGGAGCTACTTGTTAGCTCTGTCAGATGACAACTTAATGTGACACAGCTTATGGTTGTAATAAATTTTTTAAATGTTAATAGTAAATGTAATAAGTGAACATTGAATCTATCAGTCTCATAAACTCTACATTTGAAATTTTTTTCGCACAATAGAACACAAATATAGAACAGTACATATAAGTGTCCATTTTAAAGAACACTCATAGGGTGAACACGTATGTAACCATCACTCAGGTTAAAAAGATGACTAGTACCCTAGAAACTCATGAGGTCACTAAGCAGTTAGTTCCTTGGGTTTTTTTTTAGTTTCAGCACTGATTCCATCACAAAATGATATACTGCAGTTTACCTGGTTTCGAGCTTTAGATAAATGCAATCAGTATATATTCTTTTGACTCTTACTTTTTTTTCCCTCAACCTGATGTTTTCTATATCCAGCCATGTTGTGTGTAGTTGTACTTTCTTCATTTTCATTTGTATCTAGAATTCCATTGTATGAATATACCACAGTAGATTTATGTAGTTGAAGACTGACATTTGAATTATTTCAATTTTTGGATAATACAAACAATGATTATAGGAACACTCTTACAGAAAGTTCCCAGTATATATGTGCGCACATTTCTGTAGGGTGTGTACCTAGAATTGCTAGGTCAGCTTCACTAGATAATGCCAAACCACTTTCCAGGAGTAGTTGTAACAGTTTACATTCCCAGCAAGAAGGGTTGAGTATTAGAATACTGCATTCACTCTGCATTCTTGCCAGTGCTTGATATTGCTGGACGTTAGATTTTTGCCAGTCTGGTAGTGAGGTAGTGGTATCTCATCGTGGTTTTCATTTACATTTCCCTGAGTAAGGGTAAAATTGAACAACTTTTACGTATGTTTGTTGACTGGATTTCCTCTTTGATTAAGTTCCATTCTGATTTTTTTCTGTGAAGTTGTCGCTTTTTATCTTACTGAATTTTAAGAGTTCTTTATCAGTCCTTTGCTGGTTGTATATATCACAGATGTTTTCACTCATTCTGCATTCTCTGGTTACCTTTTCATTCACTTTATTGTATCTTTTGATGAGCTGAAGATCTGATTTTTAATATAGTCAATTTTATCAATCTTTATCTTAATGTTTAGTGATTTTTGTGTCTTGTTTAAGTAATCTTTGCCTGCCCCATATTTCAGAACTTTTATTGTTGCACGTTTCACATTTAGATTTATAATCCACCTGGAATTGTTTTTGTTTAGTGTGTGGTAGATTCCTCTTTTTTTCCCCCATGTGGAGTGCCCAGTTGTCTCAGCTTAATTTATTACAGAAGCGCTCCTTTCCCCACTACCGTACTGTGTGTATGTGCGTGCATTTGTGTGTACCTGTGTGTCTGCCATCTTGTTCTGCAGGAACTTTTTGGCTATTCTCTTTATTTCTTATTTTAACAGTTTAATAAATAAACTGGGATATCATAAGCTGCACATATTTAAAGTATACAGTTTGATAAGTTTTAATGTATACACACCCATGAAACCATCACCACAATCAAGATAATGAACATTATCTCACTCTAGAAGTTTCTTTGGACCTCTTTGTAATCCCACCCGCCCTCCGTTTCTTGCCCCCCCCACCACTAATCTGCTTTCTGTCACTGTAGGTTACTTTGCATTTTCAAGAATCTTTTATAAATGGAATTATATAGTATGTATTCTTTTTGTCTGGCTTCTTTCACTCAACATAATAATTTTAAGATTCATGTGTGCTTTTTTGTGTATCAATAGTTCATTCCTTTTTATTGCTTAGATGGATGTGCCACAATGTGTTTATCTATTCACCTTTGATGGACATTTGGGGTGTTTCCACTTTTTGGCTATTACAAATAAAGCTACTATGAACATTTGTGTACAAGTATTTGTATGAATATATGCTTTTATTTCTTTTGGGCAAATATTAGGAATAGTACGGCCGGGTCATACAGTAAGTGAATGTTTTAACTGTTCAAGTACCTGCCACTTTTTTAAAGTGCATGTACCATCTTACATCTTCAACAAGAATATATGAGGGTTCCAGCTTCTTCACATCCTCACTAACACTTGGTTTTGTCTTTTTATCACAACCATCCTAGTGGGTGTGAAGTGGTATCTCACTGTGGTTTTAATTTACATTTTCCTAATGGCTGATGATGATGAGCATTTTCATGGGCTTATTTTTGCCATCCATATCTTTGGTTACTTGTCTGTTCATGTCTTTTCCCCCACATCGTATGTAAGGTGTATCCCTAAGTATTTCATATTTTTGGTGCTATTGAAAATGCTATTACTTTAAAAATTTTAATTTCCTGTTGTCCGTTGCTTGTGTACAGAAATACAGTTGCTTTTTGCATATTCATCCTGTGTAGTGCAGTCTAAGGTCACCTATTAGCTTGCAGAGTTTGGGGGTCCCCAAGACCACCCTCATGTTTGATAATTCTCTAGATGGATTCACAGAACTCAGAGCTATTCTACTCAGGGTTATGATTTTGTACAACAAAAGGATATAGATTAAGATCAGCCAAAGGAAGAGGACCTGGGACAGAATCCAGGGGAGTTCCATGCATGGAACTTCCAGTTATACTCTCCCCATGTAATCTTTATATGTAAAGGAGGTTTCTTGCAGGCAGCATATAGGTGGGTGTAACTTTTCGAAATTCAATTTGGCAATCTCTTCCTTTTAATTAGCGTGCTTAGACTATTTACATTTAAATTTTAAATTTTTTTTGATTGACAAGTAAAACTTGTATATATTTGTGGTGTACAACATGATGTTTTGATACATATATGTATTGTGGCTTAACACTTAAAATCTAGTTTCTTAGCAATTTTCAAATATACAATATATTACTAACTGTGGTCACTATGGTGTACAGTAGATCTCTTGAGCTTATTTCTCCTGTCTAACTGAAATTTTGTGTCTTTGACCAACATCTCCCCAATTTCCCCATATCCCAGCCTCTGGTAACCACATTTTTACTTTCTGTTTCTGCGAGTTTGACTTTTTTACACTCTACATCTAAGTGAGATTATGTGGTATTTGTTTTTCTGTGCCTGGCTTATTTCATTTAACATACTGACCTCCAGGTTCATCCATGTTGTGACAAATCATGAGACTTCCTTCTTTTTTAAGGCTGAATAGTATTCCATTGCAGATATATGCCACATTTTCTTTATTTATTCATCTATTGATGGACACTTAGGTTGTTGCTGTATCTTGGCTCTTGTGAATAGTTGCAATTAACATGACATCTCTTTGACATACTGATTTGTGTTGTTTGGGTATATACCCAATAGTGGGATTGCTGGATCGAATGGTAGTTCTATTTTTAATTTTTTGAGGAACCTCCATACTGTTTTCCGTAATGGCTGAACCAATTTACAATCCCATCAACAGGGTGCAAGGGTTTCTTTTTCTCCACATCCTCACCAACAGTTATCTTCCATCTTTTTGAATAGCCTTTCTAAGAGGTGTGAGGTGATATCTCATGGTTTTAATTTTCATTTCTCTGATGATTAGTGATATTTGAGTATTTTTTCATATTCCTGTTGGCCATTTGTATGTCTTCTTTTTAGAAGTATCTGTTCAGGTCTTCTGCCCATTTTTTAAACAGTTTATTTTCTTACTGTTGAGTTGCGTGAGTTCCTTATATATTTTTGATATTAACTTCTTATCAGATAAATGGCTTGCAATTATTTTTTCCCATTCTACAGGTTGTTTCTTCACTCCGTTGATTGTTTCCTTTGCTGTTCAGAAGCTTTTTAGTTTGATGTGGCCCCATTTGTCTATTTTTGTTTTCTTTGCTTTTGATTTTTCCATAAAAACCTTCGCACAGACCAATGTCATGGACGCTTCTCCCCTTTGTTTTCTTCTAGTAATTTTACAGTTTCAAGTCTTATTATAAGTCTTTAGTGTGTTTTGAGTTGATTTTTGTATATGGTGTGAGATGAGGATCTAATTTCATTCTTCTGCATGTGGATATCCAGTTTTCTCAACACCATTTATGGAAGACACTGCCCTTTCTCCATTGTGTGTTCTTGGCATCTTCGTTGAAAATCAACTGACTGTAAATGCGTGGATTTATTTCTGTGCTCTCTATTCGGTTTCACTGGTCATGTGTCTGTTTTTATGTCAGTACCATGATGTTTTGGTTACTATACCTTTATAGTATATTTTGAAATCAGGAAGTGTGATGCTTCCAGCTTTGTTCTTTTTGCCTAAGATTGCTTTGGCTCTTTGGGGTCTTTTGTAGCTCTATATGAATTTTAGGATTGTTTTTTCTTTTTTTTTGGTCTTTTGTCTTTTTCCGTGTCCGGCAACTGATTGCAACCCTCAGTGTTGCCCCCGTACCGGACCGGAGACCGGCAATGGGATCGCAACCCTCGGTGTTGCTCCCGCGCCCCGCTCAGCCAGTGAGCGGGAACCGGTCTGTATGTGGGATCTGAACCCTCGGGCGGGAGCACCGCCGCACTTCCCAAGCGGCGCACTATCCAGTGCGCCACCTGGCCGGCCCTAGGATTGTTTTTTCTATTTCTGTGAAAATGTCGCCATTGGGATTTTGTTGTATTGCATTGAATCTGTAGATTACTGTTGTTAGTATGGACATTTTAACAATATAAATTTTTTCAATTCATGAAGACGGGATATCTTTCCATTTACTCGTTTCTTCTTCAATTTCTTTAATTGATGTTTTATTGTTTTCAGTATACAGATCTTTCACTTTCTTGGTTAAATTTATTCCTAAGTAGCTATTATAAATGGGATGCTTGTTTTTGTTATTATTGGGTTCAAATTTATCATCTTTGTATTCCATCTGTTCTTCACTTAGCATAGAGCTTTTGAGGTTTATCCATGTTATAGTGTGTATCAGCACTACATTCCTTTTTATAGCAGAATAGTATACCTGTGTATGTATATACCACAATTGGTTCATCCTTTCATTCATTAGTGGACATTTGGGTTGTTTCCACCTTTGGATATTGTGAACAATGATGCTATGAACATTTTTGTTCAAAACAAGAATTTGAGTAAAAGATCTGTTTTTAGGTCTTTTTTGGTATAGATCCAGGAATGGAATTGCCGAGTCAGATGATAATTCTATCTTTACCTTTTTGGGAAATCAGTTGTTTTCCACAGTGACTGAACCAATTTACATTCCCACCAGCAATGTATGAGGGTTCCAGTTTCTCCATATCTTGCTAGCACTTATTTTCCATTTTTTAAAGGCCATCCTAATGGGTGTGAAGTGTATGTCATTGTGGTTTTGATTTGTATTTCCCTAATGTGCTTGTTGGCAACTTGTATATCTTCTTTGGAGAAACGTCAATTTGAATCTTTGCCCTTTTTTTAATTGGGTTGCTTGTCTTTTTGTTGTTGAGTTGTAAGAGTTCTTTATGTGTTCTGGATACTAGACCCTTACCAGACATATGATTTATAAGTATTTTCTCTTATTCTTTAAGTTGCCTTTTCACTTTCTTGATGCACGGAAGTTTTTAATTTTGATGAAGTCCAATTTATTTCTTTTGTTGCTGTAACTCTTTATTGTGTAATTCTTACTACTTTTGCATTAAATATTGAATTCTTATAGTTTTTAATAAGAAGAAAGAAGCCTTTCATATTTGCCCGCATAATTTTCGTTCTTGTTCTTCATGCCTTTTGTGTGGGTTTAGATTTCCATCTGGTATCATTTTCTTGTGCCTGAAAGACTTCCTTTGCCATTCCTTGTACTGTAGGTTTGCTAGGGATGATTTTTTCAGCTTTTGTATGTCTGAGAAAGGCCTTTATTTCATCTTTTTCTTTGAAATATTTTCACTGGGTATAGAATTCTAGATTGACAAAGTTAGGGTTTTTTGTTTGTTTGTTTTGGGACTTTTTTTCCAGTACATTAAAAATGTTATTCTCTTGTCTTTGGGCTTGTGTTATTTTCTGTGAGAAATGTGCTATCTCTAAAGTTTATTTGTCTATACCTGATATCTTTTTTACCCCCTTTTAGTCTCCTTTTAAGATTTTGTCTTTACCTTTGTTATAAGCAGTTTGATTATGTTGTACCTTGGTATAGTTTTCTTTGTTTCTTCTACTTGAGTGTTCATTGAGCTTTTTGGATCTGTGGATTTACAGTTTTCATCAAATTTTGGAATATTTTTGTCATATTTCTTTAAATATATTTTTTTGCCCTCCTTCAGTGATTCTAATTACACATGTATTAGGCTGCTTGAAGTTTTCCCACAATTCACTAATGCTGTGTTTATTTTTTTAAACTTTTTATTTTCAGATAATAGTTCTTAGAAATAATCCAGAGAGATCCCTTATACCTTTCTCCCAATTTCCCCCAATGGTAACATTTTACATAACTATAGTTCAGTATCTCTACCATTTTCATTTTTTTTGAGTCTTTTTTCTGTTTCATTTTTGATCGTTTTTATTGCTGTGTCATGATGTTCAGTAATCTTTTCTACAGCATCTAAACTGCTGTGTTTTTTCATCTTAGACATTGTAGTTTTCATATGTAGAAGTTTTTATTTGCAGCCTTTTAAAATATCTTCCTTGCCCCTACTTATTATGTGGAATCTTTCCTCTAGCTTCTTGAACATATAGAATATAACTATTGAAAGGAAAATCCCCCGGCCGAGCACAAAGGAACACACCAGGAGACAGGGACTCAACCAAAGTGTATTAGGCAGGCAAAGTGAGCAAGCTGGCCGCCCTCTTGACAGTGGGAGCAGCGGCTGGGAGAGTCGGGTGGGCCTTTTATATCCAGTCAGGCTGAGCTGGACTCTTCCTATTGGCTAAGAAGGAAGGGGAGGGAGTGGGGTTTAAGCTGAGTTGGGATTTTTCTATAGGTGGAGAAATTTGTGTGCGCGGGAAGGGGATGTGCTGGTGAGGAAGAACGGGGAGAGGGTTTTTTTGTAATTCTCAGAAAACATGCTGTTCTAGGGACCTGAAAGTCTCCGCAGCCATTTTGGGTGTTCCTCCTGTCCACCCGCCGCCATCTTAGACATCAGCTAAACCATAATTGCCTAACAATTATAATAACTTTGAATGGTTTTATCTACTAATGCTATCATCTATGGCATTTTCAGGTTTCTTTCAATTGATTTACTTCTTCATCATTAGGATTATATTTTCCTGCTTACACACCTGGTAGTTTATAATTAGGTGACAAATGTGAATTTTACCTTATTAGGTGCTAGCTATCTTTGTTATTCGTATAAACATGCTTGATTCTTGTTCTGGGATGCAGTTGCTTGGAAAGCATTTGATATTTTGTGGTCTTGCTTTAAGCTTTGTTAAGTGTGTATGTTTGTGTTTTAAAAAGACAAAAAAAACCCAGGTATTGTGAACAATGCAACAGTTTTTGTAATAGCAAAAATTGGTAACCATTCTAAATATGTATCAGTCACTCTCATTAACTATAGTAAGTCTGAACAGTGGAATATTCTTGAGCTATAAATATTCCACACTTCTGTGGACTGATGTGGAAAGATATTGAAGATGTTAATGAGAACAGCAACGTGCAGACATCCACATTTGCAGTTTTTTTAAACTACGTATGAAATACCCTACTACTCTATGGAATTAATTTTAAAGGGACTGAAAAAAATTATTAGAGTTTTATGTACACTTTTTTCCCTTCAAATTTCTTTATTTCTATGGAGGAGGATAAAAGTCTTTATCCATGACTTTCAGTTTTTGAAAAAAAGATGGGAGAAATAAGGGCTAAGTAATGATTCTGTTGGTTGTATTTATCATTGATTAAAAAATCTTATTTGAAAAATGTCAGTTACCGGCTTTATGTAAGGGACTTAGTGCCAGTACATACAAGGTACAGGGAATTCAACTTCAGCTTATGATAGGATTTAAGAATTACATGGGTCCTTATCATTTATTTGCTGGTCCTACCAGCCTTCCAGTTTTGGAGTCCCTTTCCAGATGTACCTGACATGTAGTTTTTGTTTAAGAAAAAATTTAAAATCCTTCTGAGGTCCTCCGTGCACTGTTGTATTTGTAGTTCTTTCTCCTACAGAGCTGAAATGTATTAAGGGCACAGTACTAGAAAATGAGGGCAGAGAGGTAATGGGAGACTAGAAGTTAAGTGTAAGGCTTTACGGGCTATCATCAGGGCTTTAACTTTTTATCTCCTAGTTAGAAGGGAAGCAACTGGAAAGTTATGAGCAGAAGTGTGACCTGATCTTACGTTTTTAGAGCAGGGGTCAACAAAGTTTTTCTATAAAGAGCAATACGGTGACGGTTTTAGGCTTTGTGGATCACAGAGTCTTTGTTGCAACTACTCAATTCTTCCACTGTAGTATGAAAGCAACTGTAGACCATATGTAAACGAGTTGGTATGTCTGTGTTCCTGTAAAACTTGGTTTACAGAAAGAGACAGTCGGCTGGATTTGGCTCCCAGGGTGTGGTTTGCTGACCCCTGTTTTAGAAGGAATGTATGGGATACTATGTTAAGAATAAATTCTAGGGGGCAAAAGTGGAGGAAAAGAGACTAGGTGAGAAGCTGTAACGATAATCAGAGGTAATGGCATAAACTGGAGCAGATATCATTTAAAGCCATGGAACTAGATGAGAACATCTGGCAAGTGAGTATGCAGAGCAGAGAGGTCCTAGGACTGAGCCTTGGAGCAATCTAACATGTAGAGGTCAGGAAGATGAGAAATCAGCAAAAAAAGACTGAGAAGAAATGACTAGTATATGAGGAAAACCAAAAGAGAATGATATTCTACAGCAAAAAGATTGTAAGAAGGTGAAAATACAATAGCAGAAAAATAATCTGATTAAAAAATGGGCAAAGAACCTGAACAGACATTTTTCTTGGTCTGTATCATCTCAAGGTAAGTAGGATACAAACTGTCAGAAATGCAACTTGTCTGATGTTGGTTTCGTTTTTGTAGGTGCACGGGTTTCATATTCCAGAAAGTTGGAAAGTTGGCTGCAACAGCTGTAGGAGGTGGATTCTTTCTCCTTCAGGTCTGTATGTGAATGTTCCTAGGTGTTTGGAAATTTCCACCTGTCCATGAAGGGCTGTGGTGTGGGGAGTTGTAATGTAGTCCTGGCTGTGTTACACTAGGTAGACTTTGCACTTGTTTTCATGTACTATTTTAAATGCTAGTGATAGTTTTAGTCAAAATTTTTGTCGATTACCGGTCACGTTTTATTTCCTCATTTATAACACGGTGACAGAAGTACATATTCCTTATTATAGCCCCCTTCATTTGGTTTTGAAGACCAACTGAAATATTAAGCAAA
The DNA here is from genome assembly GCF_000696425.1 of Galeopterus variegatus. NCBI lineage: Eukaryota > Metazoa > Chordata > Mammalia > Dermoptera > Cynocephalidae > Galeopterus > Galeopterus variegatus. Next base: position 54,199 of record NW_007730715.1, read on the forward strand.
TACGATTTGAAAAATACAAAGTGTGAGGCAAGTGCCCTGTGATATGATTTAGTCTCATACGCTAATATCATATCGTATCACAGGGCACTTGCCTCACAGCATAGGGGACATTGAGCATTTGATGAGAAATGAGGGCTAAATGACAGTACAGTCAGATGTCCTCTGATATCTCTTTGGGCCATAGTTTATTTCGGAACCAGTACATGCTGGTTCTCTGAGGCTGCTCTAGGAGGGACTAACAAGCAAGGCTTGAAAAAGAAAAAGGGAGTCATTTCTCCAAAAACAAAACAAAACTGACATTTCATTGCATTGGGCACATGTTCCTTAGCTCTATAACATTGGTGTTCAAACCTGGCTGCACACTGGAATTGCCCGCGAGTTTAAAAACACGCTGGTGCCTGCCGCCCTGGCCTCTGAGTCTGGCTTCCTGGGTGGTGAGCGCGGACTCGCGTGGGAACGTGGACATCTCCCAAGGTACTTCTGCTGTGCTCCTGCGGGCACTGCAGTTTGTTGAATCGTGCCAGTCTCTGAATTCACAGCCCTGCTTCTCTGGCCGCAGCTGGCACCCCATTTGGGTAGTAGAAGTTCTGCATTGGCACCACAGTTGAAGGGAGCTTTTCACACAGATCGAGTGAAAGTTCGATGTGCGGAGGGAGGGGGCTGCCAACTGGCCAGTGCTGGGCTGAGTGCAGTGTTGCTGTGTAACAGATTGCCCCAAGCTTAATGGCTTCCCATAACTGTCATTTTGCTAGCTCTCCCACTTAACGTGGGTCAGGAGTGTGTGGAGGGCTGGGGTAGGCACTGCAGCTCAGGGCCTCGTGTGGTTACAGGCAGATCTAGTGGCTGGAGGCAGGTGAGCAGAGGGCTGGGCAGGACTGGGCTCGCTGGGCCTCTCTCTGTCTGTCTGTCCCCCGTCTCCATCCTCCTCCGTCCCTCTCCATAGTCTTGGAGCTTCTCCATGTGGTCTCTCAAACCACTGTGACCTCAGGACTCCCAAGCATGGTGCTCCACAAACATGGTAAAAAGCCGCACCTCCTTTTTTGCCCAAGCTTGGAAAGCCATGCAGCATCCCTCCCTGTGGGCTTGTTAGGGGCTGGCTTTGTTGCTGGACAGGTCAGGCTCCCTGTAGGGTGGAGCCTCCTCATGCCTCTCTCTCCTTCCTGTCGCCCGTTCAGGTGGAAGTGCAGTGACAGCTCTCTCCCTGTGATTTCTCCTACACCCAACCCCTAAACTGTGAATATCTTAATATCAATTTGACATGATTAATTTGTATGTGTCCTCTGTTTCTTTTTGGGGCCCTGACTGACAAGCAATTGGTATTGGAAATGTCTCCAGGAAAGACTCTCAAAATGGGATTCTGGTGTTGAATGGGTCTGATATACAAGGAGTGCAGGGACGCCTTCTTGCTAGGGGAGGTGGGACATAGGGAATCTGTGGCAACCACTCATGTTATTTGTCACCAGATGGGTGAGGGTAGGGGTCAAGCATGATGCTGGGAGATCAGGGGTTATATTTTGATGTAGAGATCCATTTTCCTTTTTTTTTAAAATACTCATAATTGTCCTAGAAGCATTTAGTGATTCTTCCTTTTCCCAATATTTGCAGTGTTGCCTCGGTTGTATATCAGAATCCATACACGTGTGGATCTGATTCTGGTTTCTGTGTTCCACCGGTCAACTTTCTATCTATCTTTATGGCAGTACTATGCTGTGACATTTGGTAAGGCTAGTTCCCCCACGTTATCCTTCAGTAGTGTTGTGGTTACTTTTGTACTTTTGCTTGTCCACTGAAATTTTAGATCAGGCTTGTCGGTTACTTTCAGTAATCCTGTTGAAATTTTTACTGAACTTGCATTGGAAGCATAAAGATAAATTGGAGAAGAATTAATATCTTTTATGATATTGAGTCACCTATCTGTGAATATGGACTTTCTCTCCATTTATTTAGGTCTTCTTTAATGTCTTTGAATACATTTATTATTTTTTCCTTATAGATCTTGTACATCAGTGATTCAGCTTTCTTTCTAGATCGCTTATAGCTTTAGTCACTCTTGTGAATGATTTAATTTTTAAAACTGCACGTTCTAAATCACGCTGGTGTGTTGAAATACAGTTGGTATTTTATATTGCTTTTCCAGACACTCACCTCATTAAGTCTCTTATAACTGATTTCTCTGGGATTCTTTTGGGTTTTTATTTATAAAATCATGCCATCTGTGAACAGGCATTTTTCCTTCAGTCTTTATGAATTTAATTGCTTTTTCTTACCACGCTGTAGATCATTTCCATCACTTCTTATGGCTTTCCAGCCAATGTTTGCAACCTTCTGGCACCAGTGTTCTGACTTCAATCACTATGGGGCAGCAACATGCATGGATAATGTTTCAGTGTCCTGAAAACTGGCATGTTATCCATTGCCTCTCAGTTCCACACTTAACTCCTTGAACCTGTTCTGCTCTAATGGACTGGACTCTAGCATTTCTCCTTTACAGCAAGAAGCATGATGTTAGCCTTTGTAAGTGGAGGGCACTAGAGGGACCTTGCAGGGTCTTTTTTTGTCAGAGCCCTCCAATAGGTGTTCCATACGTTCTGTCAGTTTAATAGCAGGATTCTACAGGAGAAACAGGATAGAGTGAATGAACCAGAACCTTCATTTTAGCATATAATTTCTAAGATTTAACTATGTTGCTGCTATAAGTAGTTTGTTCTTTCTAAAATTACTAAGTAATATTCTGTTGTGTAAACATGACACAATTTGCTTATTCGTTCACATATTGATGGACTTTAGGGTTATTTCCAGTTACTGACTATTATAAGTGAAGCTCCTATGACAAGAGCTGCAATTCCTGGTGTAGCATAACAGCATGTGCAGTTTCAGTGTTGGTAGATAATGCCATTAACTAAAGTAGGGACTAGAGGAAGAGCAACAACGCAGGAGGAGAGTAGAAGGGCGAGAGTTTGTTTTAGATATAAGCACGCATCACTTAAGGATGGGGAATAGGATCTGAGGACTGTGTCGTTAGGTGATTTTGTCGTTATGCAAACATCACAGAGTGTACTTACACAAACCTAGATGGTATAGAGCCTGCTACACACCTAGGTATATGGTATAGCTCATGGCTCCTGCATGAGTAATATGTTGCTCTATGACATTACCACGGCCATGACACCACTAGGTGATAGGAATTTTTCAGCACCATTATAATCTTACAGGACCACCGTCGTATATGCAGTCTGTCATTGACCAAAATGTCCTTATGTGGCACATGGCCGTATTTTGAGATATCCAGGATGTTATGACATACCAAAAACTTGGTGGAGAGAAGTGATACTGATGGGGGTTGGTGGGCAACAATCATTCTCTGCATTCCTTGGATGACACTAGTCCATCAGGAAGCTACATACTTGAATCAGTTTCACCCTGTTTCTGATTCCTTGATGAAATTGTTTTCACTGAGTTTTAGAACTGGATGGCAAATGTCTCTAAAAATGGAAAGTTAGAAGGGTTTTGACAGTTGAATTCATGATTTATCTTGACAAAAAGAAATAACAAGCCTGTGTTTCTCATTTCTTGTCATTGTTAAAACTGTAGCTTGCAAACCATACTGGATACATCAAAGTTGACTGGCAGCGAGTGGAGAAGGACATGAAGAAAGCCAAGGAGCAGCTGAAGATTCGCAACAGCAACCAGATATCTACCGAGGTCAAGAGCAAAGCTGAGGAGGTGAGACTTCTTTGGTTGATGTGCAGTGTGTGAAGGGTGCTGACGATTCTCTGTATACAAAAATGGGGTAGATATACCAATATCTTAGCGATGAAGAAGGCTTAAAGATTACAAAGAACTTGGAGTAATGAGAAAAAAGCTACGTTGCATAGCCTTAGTTGGAATGTCTTCACTTAGAGGCATTTGTTAAAGCTGGATAATTGAGGTTTTTGGTGACTTTTGTCAGTGAGTGACAGTGCAGAGTGATACAGATGATACTCATCCATGCACGTTTGTGGATCAGTTGTCCCTTTAACTACTTCTTGTGGGAATGGGGGCAGCACAGTGGGTTAGAAGGATGTACTGTCAATATGATTGCTTTGAGTCATATATTGTCTCCATGCGCGTGTATCTCTGAAACATCCATACTCTGCATGTTCTACACGTAACTAGTGGGAATGTCTAGCCCAGGGCTTGGCACACTTTTTCTGTAAAGGCCCAGATGGTAAATATTTTCAAGCTTGTGGGCCATAAGGTCTCTTACAGCTACTCAATTCCACTGTGTAGCGTAAAAACAGCATTGATGATATGTAAACAAGTGGGTGTGGCTGTGTCACAGTAAAACCTTATTTAAAAACAGGCAGCAGGCTAGATTTGGCCCAAGAGCGGTAGTTTGCTAACCCATGATGTAATGTATAAAACCAGGTGTTAAGTTATATTGGCTGGCACTGGAGGGACAGGAGAAGTCCACCCTTTTTAAAAGGATGTATTTTGCTACTTTTTAAAATTACTTTTACAATATGTCCAATGTCCCAAAGAATAAGTGCACTGTACTGGGGAGAAATAAACCAGGATCAGGGTATCAGGAAGGTGGCTGGCACCTTCTGTAACTTGGAGTAATGAGGTTCTGCCATTAGTTCTGTCCAGTTTCACAGGGAAAAGGGACAGATTGAATGCAGAGGAGGAAAAGTACCCTATATCTCCCTTAGGGTTCTCATGTACTGAGTGGCTTTTCACGCTAGGCACTGGGGACTTAGAGGTAAACTGAAACAGTCCTTGTCTTTGAGGCTGTCATGCTCTAGTAGCAGTGACAGCAAAAGGTTATATAATCAAATAGAATAGGTGGTAGTAGATGAGGTATTTAGGTTATACATAGCAACATACGATTATCTCCACTTCCTTCTGAAATATTTTTGAATGACACTAACAAAATAAAAAAAGGTTAAAGTTTCCAGGACCAAGAGAACAGGAGAGGAACACCAGTAGACAAGAGCTGTCAGCAAATTTTTGGAAGTTGGAAAGCAGATAGTTGAGTGGTAAATGTCTTAACAGAGTAGAAAAATACTGAACAGGCAACCCAGCATCACCAGGCATATGATGACAGTCTCTGCCTGGTGACAAGTGATTGGCCAAAGCTGGTGCCTTTACCCAGAGTGGGAAGGTGGCAACGCTGGGCATCTGCGGGGGTCCCAGGAGCTCAGATGGTTCCCTCCCTTCCCTCCCTCCTTCTGTACCTCCTTCTCAATCTCAAGGTTATGAAAGTTACACTTTTTTTCATTTTACTAAAATTCTGTTATTTGAACATTTATAAAACTAATAAATACATGATTGTAGAAAACTTTTTAAATAATACTGAAGTCTGCATAATAAAAACTATAAGGTTAGTGTTAGATTAGAACCAATTGTTGACTCACAGAGGGAGCTTGTTACAAACTAACCAAAAGATTTGGAATTGGTTCATTCCACAAGTGTTTGTGTTCCTGTTCATGGCCCCGCACTGGAAATGTAGTGGTCCAGGAGGGTTGGGGACAAGAGTGGAAGTGAGGCAGGAAGACACAGGCCTAAACGGGAGTGAGGGGACAGCGGACGGTTAGGACACTGTGGTCCAAGGAGGAAGGAGCAGGAGAGTAAAAATTGGGAGATGAAGTCACTGTACTTGTGTTCAAGAAATGACTAGGCCAAAAGGCTGGGTGTGCTGTTCATATGAACGCTTTCTAAGGTGGTGCTTACACGGGGGAGAAACAGGAAGTCTGAGCCCCTTACACAGTGCTCTCTGAAATGGGGACGCTGGGAGGTGGCTTGGTCAGGAGATTGACAGAGCATGGACCGAAGAGCCAGAAAGGGTGCCCGAGTGGAGTGTGCGCTCTGAGCCTCAGAGGAGCAGGAACTTTTACAGGAGGGCAGGAGGGAGATGGGAAGCTTTGGGGGTTTAAGAAAATGAGGATTTCACCTGCTAACATGTAGCGAAGTGTGAGAATGAGAATTCATAGCATATACTTGAGAGGAGGTTTCAGAGTGGGACAGATGAACAGATGGATGGAGAGATTTGCGGGTGAGACTTTAGAGAATAAGCAGCCTCCATTGGGGAGGGTAGGTGCCAAAGAGAACGGAAGGAGCAAAATTTGAGACAGTGAGAATTGCCTCTGCAACCAGTTTATTTAATGCAGCTTTACTCTTTCCCCGTAACTGTCCCCATGAGCTCTCTGCCACCGCCCTGATTCAAAGACCCACCACATCTCACCTCCTGATCTGCATCCTGCTTCCCATTGGGCTCCTGTAAGTCAGTTTTTACATGTAAGTCAGTTCATGGCTTCCATCGCCCTTTGGGTAAAGTACAAAACTGCTTAACAGGTGAGAGGATTGACACTGTTGAGATGACTCCTAATATTAACATCCTTAGCAAAATAACCCATTGAGCTGTCTTCTTTTCCCAGGTGGTGTCATTTGTGAAGAAGAATGTTCTAGTGACTGGGGGATTTTGCGGAGGCTTTCTGCTCGGCATGGCATCCTAAGGAGAATGACTTCACTTTGATTGTTCCCAGTTTTTCCCAACCAGCAGCCTGCATCATACGACATCAAGTCTCTCCTCCTCTTCCTCTTCTCCCGTGCCTTCCTCCCTGCTGTGGCCAGTCTGAATGGCTTCTATAGGCATCTGTTGGTACAAGTTAAAACAGCCCTACAACGAGCTTGATAGCGACGGAAGAGACAGTAGGCGTTAGCTCTCCTGCCAGCACACTCCCCACTTGGCCAATCTGTAGGTAGCAAGAATGTTCCTTTTCCCCCTACATGAGATGCTTATCAGAACGCATTGCAAGATGGCTCCCCGTGGAGGACGAGTTGGTCCTCGAAGGTTGTCCATACTGTTGGTTCGGAAAAGAAATAAGCACATACATGCCTCATCATGTGCTGCATGGGAAGGATCTGAATACATTTGCCATGAAGCATGAAAGGTTTTGGTATCTTGGCGTCTACTTTCTTTTTTAGTTGGTTTTAGATTACAGAAAGAGAGCTATTTATACCTGCTATAATTATCCCGACAAAAATAGCAGTAATAAGTACTATAATTGAAAAATCTAAATATGGGGTGAACATGTGCTAAAGGTATATGTTGTGCTGAACATATTATATTCGGTGGGAAGGTGTTTAGGGAAACCCTTGTTACAAATACATTGTTGGATGGTTAGACTTAGCAAATCATTTAGTGGCGTTAAGATTGTCCTGGAATGTTTTCCATCATACAGGATAATGCATCTCATGGCTGTTCCTAAAGGGTTTATTAATATTAAATCAAGTGATTTAGGTGGGAGAGGGGAGAAGCTCTTGGGTTTATTTCATAGAAAAGGTTTTAAGGTTTGAAAGGTTAATAAGTACTCTTCACCTCATGTCAAGACATCAGGGGTAGCAATAGCTCCTCTGTCCCAGTTCTACTCTTTCTTTATCCAATTAGTATGAAATATAATAACATTTAAATCAGAACGATAGTGATAGCAAATGTGATATAAATTATTTCCATCATCAGGTACCATCCGCTGTCTCTTGGTGACTCCAACTCTTAGAATTATTCTTTAAAATAAGTTTATATACAATTAGAATATCAGCTTCCAGAGAACAGGCTTCCGTCTTGTTCACCATTACACTCACAGGGCCTACCACTTAACAGGTGCTGCGTATTTGTGGAATATATGAGTAATGACTTCATAGAAAGAAAATACACTAGTAAAGGTTAGTTTTACTTGGATTCACTTTTAAACTTGCAAACGATCTCTTGAAATATCTGTGTGTTTCTAAGGCCATACGTTTAAAATGTTTGCCTTGTACCCTCGCAAGAATGATGTATTGAATTTGAAAATTGAAGCTACCAGTGAATGTGTGGAATTTTATAGAATTCATCTATTTCCATTTTCTCATTATACTACAGTAGTATTTAAGGCAACATACATTATTTTGCTTGCAATATGTATAAATCATCCCAAAGTCATTATGCTAAGAGCTTCTTTACTGTATATTTTTCTACAAGAACTTAAATTGTTTTTTGTTTTTTCACTTTTTATTATGGAAATTTTCAAACATATATAAAAATAGAGAATATTGTACAGTCACCCCCTATGTATCCATCACCCACCTACGACAATCATCAAACTATATAGCTATGCTTTTTTTTCAATTATTGTGAAACAAATACCAAAGTATCATTTTATATTTCTATATATCTCTCTAAAACATAAGAACTCTTTTTAAAAATCATACATACAATACTTTATCATATAAAAAATTAACATAATTCTTTAATATCAAATATCTGGCCAGTGTTCAAATTTTCCTTGTCTCTTAGGTGTTTTACATTTAGTTTGAATCAAAATTTATACAAAGTTCACACTGTATTTGGATGATCTGTCTCTTAAGTCTCAGTCTTATAGGTCCTCCCTCTACCTTCGCAGTATATTTATTGACGACATTGAGTCATCTGTTTCCTAGTTCCTTACATTCTGCTTCTGATGCCTGGGTCTCTGGGTTATGCCTTGTATGGTGATCATGTCTGCAGCCACTTAACTCTACCTATGTGACTTACCGACACCAGTGGAATGCTTACAGCAAAAGCTGACTGAAGTACCCTGTGCCCCTTTGGGTTGCATGTGGGGGACAGCGGCCACCCAATGCCTCTCCAGTGGGGTAAGGGTTGCTATTTGGTCCATCTCTTTTCCCTGTGATTATTAACAAGGGCAGCAAAGATTACAGGTTGGTCTAAACTTGCCTTGAGCAGGTGTAATAGATAATAGTCTGGCCTCAGACCCTATCCTGGTTGTCTGAAATAAAATTTATAGGCCCCTCCTGAAGTTTATTCCCAGCTGGCTGCTGCTGGGACTGTGAGTGGTGTGGTTGAGGTTACTATTGCAGGTTGGCTTCATCCTGCTACTATGAGAATGGCCTTGAGTTCTGCCCACAGAGTGGGGCTACCACAACCACTTGTGATTGTGCCAAGCTGGTGCTGAGACTGAACAATTGCATCGGTGCAGACCTTGGGTTTCAGTTTAGCTGAACCATCAGTGAAGTAGGCTCAGGCATTTAGAGGAACCTCTGAATCAAGCGAGACCCCATTGTGCCAGCAGCTTTGCTTCAGGTGATGAAGTGGGAGATAATGTTTCCCCCAAAAGAACAGCTGCCACCCTTCATGCAAAACTAAGATGATAGAAGGGTCTGCCAGCTGCACCCTTGAATGCACTATTTTCATTTGACTAGTTAGACCTGTTTAGCGAGGGATGCATTTCTCCAGTACCCAGAGTTGAATAACGTGCCGGGCCTCCATTTTAGTGGTGGTGGGGTTGAAGTTTTTCCTTGACTGACAGAGGGATTGAGCGTTGCCAATGTGTCCAGTCCTGAGAAACATGGCTTTGAATGTGCCTGGGGTTTTGGTGCCCCCTGCTGGCAGAGATGTAGTAACACTGTACTCGGGGCTTCTGACTTATCAACCAACTGGATGGCACCTGTATAGTGAAAGCCCATCGCCCCATGGCCTGTGCCCTTCCCCTCCTGCACCCTGCAGTGTCTGGACAGTGCCCCTGCATAGGGGCCCATTCCGTCCCATCTTTGGCCACTGCAACTCCACCCAGCATCCTCACCACTGGGCAAACCTTTGACCCAGCACCCCTTTCTTTTCAGGCGTCTGATCACTCTGTCTCGACAGGTGGACTCCCACGTTTTCAGTCTGTCCAAGGCCCTGTATCCTCATTGCTGACCCTGTTTGAGCTCAGGGTACCCCCTGCTTGAACAACCCCATTGTCATGAGTGTCATTGTCATTGTGATAACATCCTATCAGGACTCACCTTCTCCCACTCAGCCTCAGACTTTCATTAACAGGACAGTCGGGGGTCTTAACCCCACCACTTGGGTGAGAGCCATTGCTACTGGATCTGGGCAGTTACTGTTTCATGGATGTTGGCAGAAGACCAGACGTGATTCACGTTGGAGGACTGGATTCTACAAGAAATGAACTCTTACATAATTCTAGCTAACACGTGCTTAGGGTGGGTGCCTGTGGTTTTGAAAGGGAGAGTTACTGTGTAGTTAACTATTTTAAGAATGTCCTCTCCATCATCCTTTTGTTTGACATTTGCCAAAAAGATGGGCATAAGTAATGGTTGGGCTCTTATTTGAAGCCTCTACTTTTGTACAGTTTGAGAAAATATAATAAATCTCTGCTTGAAAAAATGATCTAGGGATGGATTTCAAATTTCTGGGTATCATCAATGTCTTTGTATGATCTCAGCTTCTTCTCTGAGGGAAGCTTGCTTATGGCCAGTTTTGGACTCTATAGGGAAATTAGGCTGCTGCCTTCTCAGCTTCCTCCACCAAATTATCAGTTTCATTTCCCTATCATGAAGTCCAGTGTGATTTTTGGGAAATCACGTCCAGAACTAAAACAGATTTTCTGCCCAATTAATCACTTACACAACATTAATGTGATCTCTTGGAGAATTGGGCAGAAAATCTATTTTAGTTCGGGACCTGATTGCCCAAAAAATATGGTATGGCTTACATCTGTGATGCTTTTATACTTAAGGGATAATGAATTTTAAGAACACTATTTTTCTAAAGAAAACTGACAGTGTTGCACTTTTTCACATTTTTATAAAGTGGAAAATCAGCTTATTGACTTGCCAAAACTGTCTACCTCCCTTTTGGAATTTTAAAATGGTAAGAAATTACTGAAAGCAGTGGTTCCATCCTTGCTGGTGCATGGGAATTGCCTGTGGAATTTTAAAAACTACTGAAACCCGGTCCCGTCCTAGAGATTCTGATTTCTCAGGTCTGCAGTGCTATTGGGCAGCCTGAGGTTTTAAAATATCTCAGATGTTTCTAACAAGCAGCCAACATTGAGAACCACTGTAGTACAGATTTGGAAGCTGTGCTAATAAAACTATAGTTCTGCTATTAACAAGTGACTACTTAACAGGACTTTAAAGCCTTTTAAATTAAGTCCCATACGACTTCAGATGCCGTCTGGATACTGAACACAGTGTAATATTACATGTTATTAAACGTTTTAGGAATTGTGTGGAGTGGATGCAAGGGATTTGTAGCACTGTGACAGAATGGAGCCAAAGTATCACCCACAAATGACTTATCCATTACAAAAGGGGAAAACTACCTTTCCAGCTAAGAGGTCTGTTAGTCATCAGCCAAGTGATTAAACTTGGCATCACTGACAGCCAACTTAGAGGCTTTTTGTTTCTAAAAGAGGGGATGAGGGGCCGGCCTGGTGGCGCACTGCTACAGTGCGCCGCTTGGGAGTGCGGTGGCGCTCCTGCCGAGGGTTCGGATCCCACATACAGACCGGCCGCTCACTGGCTGAGCGAGGTGCGCACCGAGGGTTGCGATCCCGTTGCCAGTCCCGGTCCGGTACGGGCGCGACACTGAGGGTTGCGATCCGTTGCCGGTCACGAAAAAAGACAAAAAGGAAAAAAAATAAAAGGGGATGAGATCATAGTTCTCACCTTCCTAGAGTTCTTTCCCGAAGACAGATTTAGTGTTAATCTCGGTCTCTAACTCATAAAAAGCACTCAGTAAATGTTAAGCCTTCTCTGATGGCTATTTTGTTTTTCTGCATGTCATAATAACAGCTAAGGAGAATACAACTTAAATCAAAGTCTTCCAATAGATCTGTTGGCTCAAACTGAAGCAGGACAGCTTAAGGAAGGAAAAATTGATTCAAAGCTTTTGAAAGTCTAAATGAAAAAGCACACCTTGGAATTTTTTTATACCTAAATTTTATATGTGAGGCTAAGGTATTCTTAGGAAAAAAATTAAAAGTCTTAAACTTGAGTAGTTCATTTAATAAAAATAATTTTGTAATAAAACACAGAAAAGCAATCTATATGATCCTGTAGTGATTCCTACCATAAATCCTAGCGCCACTATTGATAATTGTAAATATTTAGATTTGTAGATGATGTAAAATGTTTCACTGTTTTACTATTAACACAAGAGTTCATTTAAAGTGATTTCGTGGGAATTTAGCAATGTTACTGTGGTTTGTGGACCAAACTTTATTTTTAAGGCAGCATTTCTCCACATCTCTCTGGAGAACATTCTCTCTGGAGAACTTTGGCAAAGATTGCATACAATAGTCCTTTCTGAAGAATCATAATTACATTAGTATAAGACAAGTTCTGAAGTCTGACAGGAAAGAAATCTGTTCACTTGTGTCTAACCTAGCATTCCCCAAACTTATCTGACCACAGAAGCCTTATTTTTCCTATCGCAATTTTTTTTTATTGTTTATGAATATTCCTGAGATACAGAGCTGATTGTCACCCCTTGTGCCCAAGATGTGAAGGCCAGATTAGCTAAGACATGGAACCCGCCTAAATGTCCATCGATGGATGATTGGATAAGGAGACTGTGGTATATATACACCATGGAATCCTACTCTGCCATAAAAAAGAATGAAATTGTCCCATTTACAACAACATGGATGAGCCTGGAGAAACTTATGTTGACTGAGATAAGCAAAGCAGAGAGACAAATACCGCATGTGCTCACTCATAAGTGGGAGCTAAGAGAAAGAAGGAAGGAGAGAAAGACCACAGTGGTGCGTTGGACTTACAGAGGGAACAATTCTTAAAACCACTTTGGGAAATGCTTTCAAGAAAACAGTTGGCCTCAAATAATAGTGTTTGAACATCAGAGATCTATGAGAATTTGTTCCTGCTTTTACTCTGAAAGTCATTTTTCTTTTTGGTGGGAGAGGCAATGGTGGATCTAGCACGTGTTTGAGGAAAGCAAATGGCTTGTTGGATACTGCCTCCCCCTACTCCATAAAGTGACAGCTGTCAACAGGCATTCTTCAGCAGCCTGTATTAATGTTGTCCAGATCCACTGTGATAGGTTCTGATTATAAGGATATAAAGAATAGATAAACCACCTAAGAATTTTAACTGTTGCTGCCTGCCTGACTTCCAATGGAATTTTTTTCTTCGGTTCCTTCGTGATAAATTAGGGATCATTAAACATCACAATCATTTCTATGCCTTTACTATCACTGATTGGACAAATATTAAGCACCTCTTTCTGGTTATGCACTGCGGTGGAGATGCAAAAGCAGACAAAAATACTCTCAGTGGCATCTGGATAGACACTTCGCTGTGTTACTGGAAGTACAACAGCCATCGAATTAGGTTAAAAGAACCTTTGAATTTAGCATGTAATCTATGAAAGGCATCACAATCGTGAGGCTGTAGGGGTGAGTCCTTTCACCCAACATACCTCATATGACTTAAATTCTATAAATGGCACTAGTTGTCTGAGCTCAAATGCTAAAGAGAATTTACTAATACCTATATATCCAATAGCCTTAAAATACATTTAGTACCAAACCAAAATTTTTCATTTAAACAGGTTTATTTTAGCAGCTCAGTTTTATTGCATTCTACATATTTGTTTTTAAAATATATTTCTGTCTGTTCTGCATAGATGGCATATTCATTAACTTTTATAGCTGACTTTTTCATTTGCTATTTGCTGCTACCTGGCCTGAAGAAAGTCAGGAGGATAAATAAAACTTGCTTGGTGGAAACATGGAGCAGCATTTAACTTGTCAGCAGAACTTTACTTTGATGTAGACTTCAATGTCAGGTTTTCTTCCTCTTCTTTTTCAAATCCTGAACAGACGAGAGATCTTCCCTTGGGATATTGAGCACAACACTTACGCAGTTCTTGGATGATAGCCTGACACTTCGATTCCATGTAGTTGTTGGCTGAAAAACAGAGAGGCAGACCTCAGTCATGATCTCATGGGATTAAGGTAAAGGGAGGTTTAGATGAGCATTTCCCACCCCTTTTCACTTTTAGTACCTATGGAACTGGAAGAAAGAGGGTATACCCAAGTCCACTGAATTCCTTTTGATTTAGAGACCTGTCAACAGGTTAATTAGGAAGAAAAGTATGATTTTTCAAAGTGGTTGAAAGTTATTTTAATATATAATTACCTTTTCTTTTAAGGTCAAATTAATAGCTTATGTGTATTTTTCTAGGGCAGTGGTTTTTAGCATCATTATTGGTCACTAATTTTTTTGGTAGTTTGATGAATTAGAAAAATGCACAAAGCCCACACATTATTTTGCAGACAGTTTAAGCTAGTTGCTGGACCTCCCCTACCAAGTCTGTGCATCAGGAGTTGGCAATCTGCAGTCTGCCGGTCAAATTTGCCTGCTCCCCTCCCCCCATTTTTTAAACAGATTGGAACTAAGAATGGTTTTTAGATTTTTAAAGGGTTGTAAACACACAAACACACTCTCTCTCTCTCTCTCTCTCTCTCTCTCTCTCTCTCTCTCTCTCTCTACTACAAAGACCTTAGTGCCTCCAAAGCCTAAAATATTGCCTGTTTGGCTCTTTAGAGAAGACATTTGCAGATCCGTATATAGATGCTAAGTTAAGGAGGACTTGACCTAAAGGTTCTAGGTCAGCTGCACTTGATCCAAGACCCCCAGTACTAAAATGCAGTGCATAGGAGTTAGCCTGAGATATGAAAGATGATTCTGACTAGAAAGACAGTATAGCAAGGTGGGTGAGTCAGGCTTGGAGTCAAACCAAGAGGGGCTTAAATCCTCACTGTACCCTTTACTAGTTATGTGACCCTGGGCAAGTTACATAACTTCTGTGTCTGTTTCCCCATCTATAAAATAGGGTCATAGTAATATCTGCCTCATGGATGAAAGGATTAAATGATTTCATTTGTGTAAAGCCCTCGAAATAGTGCTTGTCATCTAGCGAGTGCTTAACTCTTTTAGTCTTTCCAGCTCTCAATCCTCCCACACTGTACTGAGGGAGTGTAACCAGCTCCTTTCAACTTGATTCTTGTTCTCCCTTAGCCATGGGTTGCTATTTCAAATCAGGTAACAATTTATTTGGGAGAAGAAATTATGAAAAACATTTTTCCTTTCTCTTAAAGTTGGAAGAAGGGAAGGAAACTATGTCTGAAACGGCATCATCATACTTAAACATTTTAATCTAAAAGATTTTATAAAATATTGCTTACTTCAAAAAATGAAAAGTCCAAGAATGAATATTAAAAATCAAAGGAGATACACAAGGATTTTTTCTGGTGATGGGTCTTTGAGGGAACTTTGAACATTTTTCCTTTGCTCCTTTCTGTATTTTCATGAGCATCCATCTTTATTACTTTAATAATGGGAAAAATTATCAAAAAAGCCAATTTTCAAATTCCATAGCCTTGTAGCTTTTTCTGTTTGCTCTTCTGGCGATAACAGTTTTCTGATTTAAAAAAATCTCTAACATCTGGTCCAACTTAGCGGCAGCTGATTTAAAGCCAAATGGACAAATCACAGCAAACATGCTCTAGCTGAAATTCACTTTTGCCTTTAAGAAGTAGTTGCTGACTTTGGCAGCCTGAGTTCCAACTGTATTTTCAAACCCACTTCTACCAGATTACTTTTAAAATGTGAGTTGTCAGCCACAGTGAGGATAATCAACCCATTTAAAACTAGTCTTTTTTAAAAAAAGGACTTAGCTCAGTAATTCTCAACCCTGGCTGAACATTAAAATCACCTGGTTAGCTTTCTAGACTGATTCCAGCCCAGACCCTAGCAATTGTTCTAGGCATGTTTTCAGAGCTTTCCAGGTGATTCTGATGTACAACCTGGATTGAGAACATCTACCTTAGATCCTATCACTTTTTATTTTCTCTATATCTTTGATGATACAATAAGGAAAATCTTCAGGATAAGTTAATTACAGAAATGTTACATTCTGAGAAGAGTTAATATAGATTGCTCATAAGAGAATAATTAGTCTCATAGTTCACAAAGTCGAAAAATATAAAGCATTTTACATACTACCTTGTAAACATTTCTGTATCTCACAGGCTTGTTTCTGGCACGGATCCTTCTGCAGCATATCCAGAACACTAAAACAAAACAAAAGATTTTTTTTATTTTTTTCCATAAAGATTTTAAAGTTCCTCTATATGGAATTTTCTTGAGACAAGTAGTATGACATTACAATTGCTGGAAAATAATTATACTAAAAGTGCTCCCCATTTATAGGATGAATCAACTGTATTTTTATATTATCCATTTCATTACGTTTAAAAGATACAAATAGCTTTACATGAAACAAAACCTTGAATTCAATCGACTCTTCTTGAATATTGTAAATATGGCTTGAGGAACCCATGTCACAGGCCTGACAGGACTGGCTCACTGCCCAGCTTTATCAGTCACAGAAGAAACCCTTGGTAAATGATTAAACTCCTTGAGGCTTTTTCCCTTATTACTGGTGTGTAAAATGGGAATCATACCTACCTCAAAGCATTGATGAAAGGATTAAATGTGATAAAGTATATAAAGTACACAGAATACTGCCTGAAAGGCAGTAAGGACTCACTCAATACATGGTAGCTATTATTCCCACGTTTTAAAAAAAGTAAAACCTTACTTTTAATGTATATAAACTGTTATTACTCAGGAAATTCTTTACAGGTAGTAAATGCTTTCCTAGGATCAATATTTGGTGCTATTCCTGAGAAAGGTGCTAGTTATGCAGCTAAAATTGTTTTGTTTTTGGAGCTCTTATAGTAACCATATTATCTGAAATAAATGTAACCAGAGGATGAATTTAAGTGCCCACAATTTTGATCAGCAACTTCTAATAATCTAAAAACTATTTCAGGAAGAAAAGAAGGCCCAGGAGCCTTTGTAGCTAATTTCATCAATACAACTAATTTTTTTTTTTCCAAAGCCCCCTAAGTTATCAGTAAATCCAAATTAGGTCAGTACTGGGATGGGAAACACTGGAGCAAAACCCAGGATATTTACAGGATGGGAGAGAAGGAAAGGCAGGTGAATTGCTGCAGGGCAAATAAGCGACAAATAGATGTTGATGCTGCTAGGAGCTGCTCTCTTCTCTCTAAATCAGTACCAAGTCCTTGGTGATCAGGGCATCTGTTCTGTAGCAGGTGCTGACTTTTGTGGGATTCATCAGATCCCAGTTCCAGCCGATGATGTCCATTAAAGGTTCTATGGCAATTTCCAAAGGAGTCAATTTCAACTTACTTATCCTGACTAAGTGCTTTTGTTGACTCACTTTCTGCCTGTGTAACCCTCTCTCTGCAGTTTCACTTGCAGTATTCTTCATGACCCTTCCTAAACTTCTGTGTTCTTGAGCAGTTTTTCAACCCACTCCCTCCCCCCAGGCCCAAGGGTGGGTGCACTTCAGTGGTGGATGAAGTGATTGCCATATACTGAACAAAGGAGCATATCTTCCTAGAATCCCAGCACCTGGAAAAAAAAAATCATTAAAATCACCACAACTGAATACAGTGAAAATGAAGAAGGGGGGAGAAGGGAGAAATAGAAATACATACCAGGTTAATCATCAGGCAAAAGCTTAAGCAACAGCTCCTGTACTCCCCTGACCTGTCAGAAAAAGAAAAGTTTATAGAGTACTCTGTTATAAGAGTCCCGATACAATGGAAAACGATTAAGCAGCATGTGTACCATTAAATGATGCTGTATCTGCCACAAGCGAGAGTTGTTATCCATGTAGCGCTCCTCTGGGTAGAGTTGCCACATGAGAGGTAGCTGGGAGGTAAGAAGGTGACTTGGCCTAGCTGCGTCACCTAAGGGAACCTGAACTTGCTGGACTCGTGCCCTCAGGAAATTCGTCTCCTAATGGAAAGGAACGATCAAAAATAAAACCAAACACTTCAGAATATAAGGCTGGATAGAAACCAAGTTACTTGAAGACAAAATCAAAGAAATAAGCAAAATGTAAAGAGTTACCTCTTCCAGGACGGCCACCCACGTGCGCTGGTATTCGTCGCGGTAGATACCCTCTTGGTGAACCCAGAGGTGATCGGGTGGAGCCCCCACATCCTCTCCTGCCATTCTGGGCTTTGGGTTCCAATTCTAGCCCTGCTTTTCTCCACCTAAGCCTGCAGCACCCGCGCACAGGACACAGGTGTGACTTTTTTGGGTTTGAATGAACTCACCAGTGAGCAAGGTGACCTTGTACTAGCAACCACCAATCAGAATCAAACTTTATATATGTCTATTTGTACATCCTAAATAGAACCAAAGACATCCAAAGCTTTCTGTAAGATAACTGAAGTGACACTCAGGCAGAGCCTCAGGTAATGTTAACTGTTGACTGAAAGGCACTCAAGAATTGGCTAGGTGAGGAGTTCTGTGGAAATGTAGGACTAGCACTACAGGAAGCTGGGCAGTGGTCTCACATTATTTGCATTCACAAAGCAGTGTCTGGCAAAATGTAGTTAGCAATAGAATATGCACTAGAGCGTGCCTAAAGACACACTTATTTTGGCAGGAAGACAATATAAGAGACACATGCATGCCATATTTCCCAGGTAAAAGTCACTTCCAAGCAGTTTCCATTTTAAAAGGTAACATTCCTTTTTTTTTTTTTAAAAGATGACCGGTAAGGGGATCTTAACCCTTGACTTGGTGTTGTCAGCACCACGCTCACCCATGGAGCAAACCGGCCATCCGTATATGGGATCTGAACCCGTGGCCTTGGTGTTATCAGCACCGCACTCTCCCAAGTGAGCCACAGGCCGGCCCAAAAAGGTAACATTCTGAAGGTCAAATAATGTGCGTGGCCTTCTAAATTGAAATTAAAAGTTTGTTTAAGGACAAAGAACCTATTTATCCAGTTTATTTAAAAAGGTTACATACAACAGCCGGGCATTTCCAAAAGGGGATTTTCATATTAGAAAAAAATATTTAAGGTAGCTTCATGGAATTTCTGAGCTACAAGAGGATCATAGTGATTAGGAGCTGAGAGTGAACAACAGTTATTCATTTAGGTCCTTGTTTCATTTTAATAACGCAGCAGGATGTTACAGGAGCCCATTTTCCCATAGAAGCATAGGTTTAAATTTTGATTTCCCAACTCGGAAGGTGGAAAAGCCCCTCTCCCCTACCTCCCAGAGCATTTGGATGGTAGCGCACACTCTCCATAATGATCCTCTGACCAGCTCCTATCTCATTTCAGGACCTTACAATAACTTGATGTGCATTTTGTAGGAATGAAACTTTTGGACCCACTCATGGCATCACCATGCAGTTTCACCGTATCCTTTGGCAGAGCACGGATATGGCATTGGGGGATGTGTCCAACAAAACAAAGGCCTCCTGTTCCCATTAGGTGACAAAGGAAATGCAGCACAGCTTGGGAGGTTGTTAGAGCCCTCCAAGTGTGAGATTGTCAAAAACAAACCAGATGCCAGAACTCAGTATGATGCATACTTGGAAAAAGCCAGAAATAAGAACTAATTGAATTAAACCAAGCCCTCTTTTCAAGGACAATAATCTGAGTCTGATTTGTTTTTTGTTAACACTGTTAGTTTATCTTCCCTAAAACGAAAGTAGAAAATACCTTTATAGATTTAAGAAATTTCAGTGAATAATTTAAGAGCATCACAGTTGCTTCACTCATTGTACTCTGAGTGGAACTGACTCTGAGCCTGGCATAAGCTCCAGTCTTAGTTTTCACAGGAATGTGCTCTCTCATTTCAAACTCATCTAAGATGAAACCCTTTCTCCTCAACCAAATCCCAGTTTCTCTCAATGGCAACACCATCTCTCCTGATCCCGCAGACTCAAAACTGAGTTATCTTGCATTTCTTCCTCTTTTTCAGTTGCTACATCCTATCTGTCACCAGTTCCAGCAAGCACCACCACCACTGCATTTGATACAAACTTTCCTCAAATGCCAGGCTCATTTCTTGCTCCATACCCTTTGCTCTTGCTTTCCACTAGCCTAAAATGCCTCCCAGGTCCCCCTACCTATCTTAGTACTATTATAGAGTCCAAGTGCCTGCCTCCTCTATGAAAACTTTAGAAAATTCTTGCCTTTTATGACTACTGTGCCATTATGTCTAAACTAAAGTGCATATTTATTTGGCCCCTAATTAATTGCCTTGCATATTTGCTCTACTTATTTCACAAGTCTTGTCTCTCCCAAAATACAGTATTGTAAGCCACTTAATAGAAGGAATGATCCAGTTTTGAGCACCCCAAGTCTCAAATACTAGTCAAACATTGTTTCTGTGAGCAGGTGGATATGTATAGTGGGTAGGGAGAGGAAACAAAAGGAAGGCCAGAGTGGCAGTTATGATTGATCACATATACATGGATAGAGATAGATTCTCTACGTATAAGCCTCTAGCTATGTAATATATATATTTCTATTTAGCAGGAGAGATACAAACAAAAACCCAGGAAATACTAATGTCAAAATAAAATATATTGAAGCCTGAATTTCGAGCACAAAAGACATAAATGTGGCCAATAATTTTTTAAAAAGTAGAAACCAAGTATTAAGGGTTTCAGGACCACCTCAACTTCATAGATAGATTGTAGCGACAACCAACATGCTGACATTTAAATTTGTTTTGATTGATAAATGAAATTTTATTGATTATACTGACATTAAAAGGAAATAATTACAGTGAAATTAGAGGGCAAAAAGATTGGAGATGACGGTCTGAGTTACTATGAGTCACTACAAAGAGGCCTGTGAGTCACTACAAAATATTCTCAGAAGAAAGGCAGTGTGATGTTCTGCTGCGACCCGAAAGTCAACATGTTGGGCATCAGCAGGATGAGCCTGGAAACAACCCTCAGCACATTATCCTGGACTTAGGTGTGCTACCATTCGGAGACTATAAAGGCCCAGAGAAAGGCCACTGCAGTGATCAAGGGAAAGAGAACCTCCATATGAGCATGAACCAACAACATTTCAATAGAGAAAAGCAAAGGCTGAGTGAGAGGGATTCAGATCAAAGCCTTAAAAATCACAGGTTGTATCAATGGAACAACATGTCCCTAAATGTGATTCTTAGACCACTTGCTCTCAACATTTTCCTTGGTCAAATAAGTGTGGGAATTTTGGAGACTCATAAAGCACATTAGCATATTAAAAGCTCTGGTAAATTATGCAGTAAAGAAACTTTGTGTTGTTTAACATTTCCCAAATTTATTTGACTAGAGTTTTTGTTTGTTTTTTTGCACATAACACTTGTTCACAAAATTCCGGACTCCTTGAACTAAGATGAATCTCCTAAAACCTCAAGATAAACTTAAATACAAGGTGCAATACAATACACAGACTATAAACCTGTGCAACTCAACTTAAGGAATACTGCCAAGTGCAAATGGATTTAAAAACTGTTTAGATAATTTTATAGCTTTATCATCCATTAAAAGAGATTGTTCCCATGGGGATCACCTTTATGCCCTGGCCAGAGACCACACTGGCCTAGACACACTATTTCTTAGTAAGGCATTTTGTAAATCAGATTCTGAATGGATGACGCGTAACATAGAAGGGTTTCCTTAGGTAGTAATCTAAGTAAAATCACCATTTTTCCTTTACAAAATGAATTCTTTTATGGCTTTTTTTAAAAAAAAATATGATTTGCATTAATTTCCAGGTGTTTGACCAGTTTTTAAAGATTGATCAGTTGAATACACTTATTTTATTTGAAGTCAATTAATAAACTCATCCAATTACAATAAATGGATGAAATTAACAAGAACACAGGCCCTAGAATCAGCCTGGCCTGTGTATCAATCCTGATTCTGCTGCTTACTAGCGTTGTGACCTTAGACAAGTTAACCTCTCTCCACCTTAGTCTCCTGAGTTGTAAAATAAGAATTATAGAACATATTAATCATAATAGTCAGCACTTATTTAACAGTTCCCATGTGCTTTACATATGTTTGCATATATTGACTCATTAAATATTCACAATCTTCATAGGGTGCTATAAGGTAGGCATTATTATTATTATCCCCACTTAAGTGAGGCACAGATAAGTTAGGTAACTTGCTGAAGGTCACACAGCTAGGAAGTTGCAGAGCCTGATTCGAATTGGGGCAATTTACATACATCAGGAATATAAATTCTTAGTAGAATGTGTAGCCCATAATAAGCTTGCTATAAAACTTAATAGTTTTTTTTCCCCTACTCCAATTAAATGTTTGGAGCTGTAAAAGGCAGCCATGAGCATTATAAAAGTTAGTGAACGTCATTCTGGAATATGAGATTGACTAAGACCAACAACAAACAAAAAGTGTCTTTCTTCTTGAAGGTGCCTAAAGGCACTTTATAAACTCAAAATATCCCATCACCAAACAATAATGAGAACAGCCATTCCTGCCCCATTAGGGCAGGGCATACTAGCCACAAACAGTAACTGAAAATAATATATGACATAAACTGGAAAGTTAAGAGAAAATTTAGGTGGGTTCAATGTAATTGCACACTTGAAATTTTTCCAACCTTCATTGTTATCAAAATTAATCATAGAAAGATGTGCCATGTGATTCTCAAGCATTAGGTAAATACGGAGGTTGCTGGCATGTACAGATAGTTCCGCTGGACGGGGGCTCTATTTGTGAGACTTGGATTGGAACTGACTTGGGAGAAAAGAGCAAAGCATCAACACCTCTTAAAGTAGCACCTTGGGAATGTTCCCTTTCCAGTACTGCCATATCTGCCCGGCTTTAAAACTACGCAGGGAATAGAAAAACAAACCAAAGAAACATAAACACTGATGGGCTGTGGAGGCGGCACGGCATATATTTTTCTTTGATTTATAATCGCTCCGAAAATCCACGTGTAATTCCTAAACTTGTGAGCCATAAGATCTGTACTTTTACACTTGGCACGTTTGACGTATCTCGAAATAAAATTACTTTTATCATTTCATCATGTCTGATAGCACCAAGACAAGGAGAGCCGAGGACACTTGTATTCTGGATATCTGATGTGATACATCCGCACGTGAGCAAAACTGAAGTCCCCCAACTCCCCTTCCCTGTGTCAAACAAATAGGTCCCCAAAAGCCTTTGCAGAAGTAGCCGCAGCCAAGCTTAAGAGTGATACTTTTTCAGACACAGTACAGCACTGTCCCTGCAAAAGGTTACTCACATGAATATAATGGTTCTTGGGCTAATTAATCCGCCTCCAGAACAGCTAGGCTAAAACTTCCAGGTACCCCACCCCGCGCCACTCAAGCTGAGATCGCGACGTGAGCCCCGGGCGAGCTGAGGGGCATCCCGGGCCGAGGTCACTCGAACCGAAGTTACGACGCGCCGGCCGGCAACCGGAAGTGGTCCAGGGAGAGTTGTACAAGATTCAGGGGCTGTGACTTGGAAATAAAACAAAAGAAAACAAAACCTTAACTGTCTGAGGACCGACTTTCAAAATTGCGTTCCCCTGCCCTGGCTCAAGAGGCCGGTGTTCGCGGCGCTGTCGCCTCAAAGGGCTGTCCCCGAAGCGTGTAGGCCGCGCACGACTCTCCTCAGCAGGCGGGCAAAATGGGCGCCGGCGCTGGGGAGGCGCCTGCCCGGGCGCCCTAGCGCCGCTCACGGACCACGTCCGCCTGCAGCCCGAGAGCACCGCCTCCCTGCCGCCCTGGCCGTCCGGCCCGAC
>NW_007730715.1:78223-85819 GCF_000696425.1 Galeopterus variegatus
CGCCCCCCGAGGAACCCCCGCCCGGACGGCGAGGCCTGGGCGGAGCGCAGAGCGCGGGGCGCCGGGGAGGCTGCGCCGGAGCACCCGCTGGTCAGGCCGGAGCGGGCCCAGCAGACGCGAGCAGGCCGGGCCAAGATGGCGGTGCAGGTGGTGCAGGCGGTGCAGGCGGTTCATCTCGAGTCTGACGCTTTCCTGGTTTGTCTGAACCACGCTCTGAGCACAGAGAAGGAGGAGGTGATGGGGCTGTGTATAGGGGAGGTGAGTCAGCCCGGCCGAGCCCTGCGGATCAGTCCCAGCGTGTCCCCGGGCTGGGTGCCGGCGGCGCCCAGGACTGCGGAGGCCACAGGCAGCCCTGACTTGCATCCTGGTACATCCTTTACACGGTTCTGTCGCAGGGTCCCCGTCTCCTCCGGCCCCCTGATGCTGCGCGTGCGGTCTCCAGAGCCCCTGGAGGGCCCTGGCTTTTTCTCTTGGACCCTGCGGCTTTCCTGTCCGTCTGAGATTATCACCCCATTGACCAACACTGCAAGTCAGGCCCGAAAGACACTGTAGTGTAATGAGGGCGTCGCCGGGTTAGGGAGCAGCAGGCCAGGCTTAGGGCCCCCTGCTTTGCCTCCACTCTGCCCTCTAGGAAAGCAGAGGTATAGACAAAGGATTCTAAGCGAATCGAGGAAACGAAGGACAGGAGAGGGCTCTCAAAAACGCAGAAGTTTCGCTACGTAAAGTGTTGCAGAAGGGGCGGAAGAGGGTGAGGAAACAGAGTTTAGCCGTTTACAATGGGAAGTACTTCTCCAGCCTTTCATGCCAGTGTGCACGAATACATGAACTAATTTTCATATAATCTGCATCCCTGTACCTCATATAAGCGTAATGTGATCAATATTTTCTGCTCTTTCCCACTCTAGTTGAATGATGACACAAGGTAAGACTATGTTTCTTTACTCATATCTTATAATCTCTAAATCATTGTTAACTCAGAATTATGACAAATTTGGCAGTGTTGTGCACAGATTATACCTTAAATTATCATTGAGTCCGGAGCTCCCTCAATGATACAGTTAGAGTTCCACTCCAACCCTGAAGATTGGTTCCCCCTTACGTCCTAGGAAGAGGATTTTCAGTTAAGATACATATTTCCCTATGTGAGAAATATGGTTGTGGGAACCAAGATCGTAACTGAACCTGTGAAAGCTCTTAGAATTTTGTTGGCTGGAATCAAGACTTATTAAAAAGACTACCAATGTATTTTACATTTGGTGCAATTATTTTCCGTTTTCTTGCTTGATGTGTTTTATTTTCTCTCTCTCCTGAAGTGTCAGTGAGATGCCGGTAATTTTCTTTGTGGCAGATGATATACACATTAGGAAGTATTTCCCCCCGTTGATCCATTCCTTTAAATTGTCAATGGCTTTCTAACACACACTCCACCCCCCGCCCCTACAGTGATCTCAGCAGGTCCCCAGTAGCTTGAATGCTTGAGGGGGTGAACCGTTTGGTGACTTTTATTTAAACTTAAGAGCATAGCATGGTGTTCTTCTCAAGCCTCCTTAATACCCTCCTTAGTACCCAGGATTCTCGGAATTCAGCTTTGCCTGAGAAAACTTTATGCACTCAGCCGCTTGCGCACATGTCCCAGATTGCTTTTAACAGATGTATGACTGCAGCCTGTTCACTTTCCCTCCTCCTCTTTTGTCTCTGCTAAAGTTTTGTTGCAAAAACTGTTAATCCCATTACTTTGTTTAATTCTTGAATATATTCCAAACCCCAGTTCCATTTTGTTCTAATTTCTCCCCAATAGGATTGACTCCAAATTTGCATATACCGGTACTGAAATGCGCACAGTTGCTGAAAAGGTATGTATGCTAGAATTTGGCGTGATAGAAACTTTCTGTTGGGAGAGACTTCTGTACTCTGATTGATGATCTCAGCCACAGTATTAATCCAATTTGTGTCGGGGTGGGGTGTTCTTTCTAGTAAAATCAGATGAAGAATCTACTCACTAGGAACATGCTTTTCTGTTCTTTGTTGAGAATGATTACTACATGATCAAGATGAGTAATCACGTATCAGTACCACGGCCCTTGCTCTCCTCCTTGCTGTCACTGCCTGTTTTCTGGCCCTTCTCCCACTTTCCTTCAGACTTTGACATCTGCTTCACATCATTGTCACCTCTATCTCTGGTCCCAATATCTACTCATGTAGTCCCTCTTTTCTTACAGGCAAACTATCCAAAGTGTCTTAGGTTTTAGTCTGCCCTGACTTTTCTCCTTTTCTGCCATGCTCTGGGCTTTATGATCTAGTATAATGTTTCTCAGCCTAATTGTGGTGAAAGACCAGTTAATTTCCCACCTCCCCCCAAATACGTCACAGAGACCAGTACTTTTGTAAAATACAATAAAAATTAATTACTTCCTCCCCTGCCACCATGCTATCACACAAGAACTTCATCTACTTGTTACCCCTGTGTACAGACTTATCCACCTTAACCACTTTGCCTCCTTTCTTCCCATATCAAGGAAAAAAGTCTTCTTCCTATCCAAAGCTGCAGCTTCTTCAGACTCCTTGTTTATCATGTGTACTGTCTCTCTTCTGAGTCTTCAACCGTTTTCTGTCACCTGGCTTTTTTCCCTTAGAATACAAATATACCTAAATTGCTCTCATTTTCAGAACGGAAAGCAATATTACTTCTCAATTCTGTATCTTCCTGTGGTCACTACTCTTATATCCCTCCTTTAATAGCCAGACTTCTTAAAAGAATAGGCTATAATTATTACTTTTTCATTTTCTCCAGTCAAACCCACTGAGATCTGGTTTCCAATTCTACGTCTCTCCCCTCCCATCTCATCCTTTATGGACTCTTCCTCCTCTGTGCATTAAATGTTGCACATTCCTCTTAGGCACTGAAAGCTCTAACTAGAGGGAGGGGGAGGGAGGGGGAGGGAGAGACAGAGAGAGAGAGAGAGAGAGAGAGAGAGAGAGAGAGAGAGAGAGAGAGAGAAAATTCACTCTGGACATCAACTACTAAAATACATTTCTAATCTTAATGATGTAATTTTCTTTTTTAAGAGTTCATCCCCTCATCTTGAATTTTATGTCAGTTTCTACTGTCTGAATTAGATGTTAAACTTCACAAGTTCAGTGACCTTATATTTTTATTTAGTGTTGGCATGGTGTATCTTTCTTTATCCTTTTATTTTAGCCTTTCTGTGTACTAATATTTAAAATGTCTGTTATTAGCAGCATATAGTTTTTTAAAAATCCAGTCTGATAATCCTTTTAATTGGAGTATTTAGTCCAATTACATGTAATGCAATTATTGATATATATGGGTTATAGCTGCAATCTTTTTGCTTTCCGTTTGACCTGCCTAGTTGTTTCATGATACTTTTTCTCTCCTTTCATCCTTCTTTTGGGTTAATCAAATATGTTTTATTATTCATATTTACCCTTTATAGTGCTCATCATTTCTTCCTTCATTTCTGGGGTTTTCCTTCTGCCTGAAGCAGTCTCTATAGTATTTTTGTGCTGGTAATGAATTCTGTCCATTTTTGTGCGTCTGGAAATGCCTTTATTTTGATTTTATTTTTGAGATATAGTCTTTGAATATAGAATTCTTGGTTGGCAGATATTTTCTTTTAGTAGTCTAAGATGTCATTCCATTCTCTATGGGTTTTCATTGTTTCTGTTAAAAAGTCAACTATTTGTCTTGTTGCTCCTTGGAAGGTCATTGCATCTTTCTGTCTCTGCTTTTAATTTTATTTATTGTATACTCTATCCCTGTCAGACACTTTACTAGCTGCTGGAGGTAAAAGCATAGATAAAACATAGTCCCTAACCTTCAGGAACTTATATTCTGGTAGGGGAGAAAATTATGTAAATAAATAGAACACAATATGACATACATTTTAGCAGAGATAAGTGTGTGTGTATCATAAAAGAAGCCATATGGAGGGAAGTGATTCTTTATAGGATGATCAGGAAATTTAAATTTAAAGGATATGAAAGAGTTTACCAAGTAAAAAAAGGCTGGGAAGCACCATTTAGTGAATGGGCAGTGTGTGCAAAGGCACAGATGTGTGAAATGGGACCACATGATGTGCAGGGAACTACAAGTAGTTGAGTAATACCAGAGCAGAAAGTCTTTGGAAGTGCTATGCAGAGCTACACATACTTGCTTTTCAACAGGTTATCACTTGGACAGCCTTTTATTTATGAAAGGAAATATGAATGTAATTAAAAAAATAGGCAGCATCCAATATGCAAAGACTGCCTTATTTTGCAAAAAGAGTTCTACCATTTAGTTTAAGTCTCACAAGATAAGTACATTGGTTAGACAGCTCTCTTGTTTGAAAAAATTAAAGTTGCAAGCAGAATATAGAAAATAGGTAAAATCTCTGCTTGTTTGTAGCAGAATATAGAAAATAGATAATGTCTTTGCTTGTCTCTCCGTTTGAAATATAAGAAATATAATATAATTGTACTAATTGTGGCTGTGTTGCACAGTGCAGGTCTACAGCTTACTTTAAAAGCCTTCTCTCAGATTTCACTCTTGTACATTCAATATCTGGCAGTGCCAACC
Source organism: Galeopterus variegatus (assembly GCF_000696425.1). Classification (NCBI taxonomy): domain Eukaryota; kingdom Metazoa; phylum Chordata; class Mammalia; order Dermoptera; family Cynocephalidae; genus Galeopterus; species Galeopterus variegatus. The sequence continues at coordinate 82,803 of NW_007730715.1, forward strand.
CCATCCTTTCCCTGAAACTCTTGAACCATTTTTGCCTCCTCTGTCTTCCTCCTCTTATTCTACCCCATCCTGAATGTGGGCACTCCCCTGATTCAGGCCCAGACCTCTGCTCCCTCTCTCTTCACACCTTTTTTGTTCACTCATAAAAACTATATTGATTCCCTCACTGATTTTGTTGAAGCCTAAACTGTAATCCCACCTGCCTGATAAGAATTGCCGTATTGTACATCCTCTCATCCCAAATTAGCTCATCTGAAGACAAGGTTATCTTCCTTCCATCCTGACCCTTTTTAAACTTAGATCTCCCTCCCGTGTTCCACCTAGTTTCAATCTTGAAACTTTAGAGTCATCTTTGAAAATTTCCTGTCCTCCATCACCCATGGTCCATAAGCTACCAAATGTTGTAGATTCTTCCTTCTTAATGTGTCTCAAATCTGTTTCTTCCATCTCTGCCCCTGAATTAGTCCAGTACTTTATCATTACTTTATGTCCAGACTATCTGAAATACTTCTAGCCCATCCTGTAAATCATGGCTTAGCATTCATGACTTCGTACATTCTTACTCCAACCTTTTTTCTTAAGCTTTATCATCTGCCATTCCACCTCAAGCTCTGTTTATAAATTGACTGGCCGACTTGTTTCCCAGATACCTCACTAACACTTTACTCCTTCCAAAGCTTATACACCCATTACACCAAAGCTTATATTACCATTACATTATAGGTAGAAATTCTATCTAGACACCTGTAGAAATTCTATCTGCACACACACACACACACACACACACACACACACAGAGCAGTCAAGGAGTAGATACACTTGTTTGCCTTTTACATGAAGATTTTTTTCTAATCTAAGTGACTCCTTTCCTCTAAGCTCCAATAGTATTGATTTACTGCATTATCTTAGTGTAGGTTCATGTATGATACTTGCTGCTCAACCATATTGTTAGTACTTTGATTGTCAGTACTCTGATATATATTCCATTCTGTGACACAGTGTCTTGTACATAGTTGGAAATTGAATAATTATTAGTTCATCATTCAAAAAGTCCTTCCTTGATCTAATGTTAGCTTTTATATTTTTATTTCTGAAATGTATATATTGAGGTTGGATGTCTTTTATTTGAAACATTTAATTATTCATGAGTCATAGTGTAAGTTTTTAGAAATGGAATCTTTAACCTGATATTGTAATAAAATACAAATCTATAATTGAAGGGAAATGTTATTGGAGAGAGATAGAAGTAACCATTTCTATGGATTTTCCTTTAGGTTGACAACATCAGAATTGTTCACATTCATTCTGTCATCATCTTGCGACGTTCTGATAAGAGGAAGGACCGAGTAGAAATCTCTCCAGAGCAGCTCTCTGCGGCCTCAACAGAAGCGGAGATATCCTTCTTGCTCAAAGACAAACTTTTACATGCTCTGGGGCTTCCTGGCCACATTGGTCTGCTTGCTGCAGTCATCCTGCTTTAGGTGGTTTCACAAATTTCTTCGTTATGACAGGTCCCCAGTTTTCATATTTACCCCTTAGATCCAGTTATTTACTGAATCACAATCTCAATTTCTCCTTTTGAGCAGCTTTTATTAGAAGAATTAGAAATTTCTGATATTCCTGCTCCTAAATGCCGAAAGATTCCAGGGTCAAATACTATGATAATGAACTCTGCAGGGAGTCCCCTCTATTTTCTTCCCTACTTCCCTCTCATCTCTTCTCCATTCCTCTCTGCCTCTCCTTCCAGTTTTCCTAATATCATTTAATTTCTAGATCTTTCACTATCTTGGTCTCTGCCCTTTGGAGAGATTCTCTTTTAAGACTTTCCCTCAAAAAATGCAATGCTGAGAACCGAATGCAATATTCCATGTTAGATATAACCAAAGAATGATCGAATGGGGCATTTGCTACCTATGATCTGGACTCCATACCTCAACTATAGCAAGTTAAATTTGCATCAGTGGTTTTAGTAATTTATCGTTCTTGTAGATTAAGTGAATCTTTTAGTCAACTAAAAAGTAATTTTTAAAAATAGGTAGTACACGTGCATAGTAAAAGCTTTAGAAAGTACAAAAAGGTAAACAAAAGAAGTATTTCTCCCCAACCTCTGTGTCCCAGTTCCCCCAGAGTCCCTCCCCAGATATAACCAGAGTTACCAGTTTTTCATGTATTCTTACAGATGAATTCTGTGCGTACGGAAATATATATGGTTATTTTCATTTTTTAAAAAGTATTTAATACATATTTAATAAATATGATGGCTGATGACATATAGTATTCATCGTTTTTCCTCTAACAGTGCATCTTGAAAATTGCCTACATCAGTATAAAATCTGCATTGTTCTGATAACTGCATAATATGTCAGTGGATGAATGTTCCATCATTTATTTTGCCTGTCCTCATGTACATGCCTAAGATGTTGGTAATATTTTGCTCTTACAAACAGTGCTGTGGTGAATAACCTTGTACATACTGTATTTCACAAATGTGTGTGCATATCTGTAGGACCAATTCCTAGAGGTGGAATTGCTGGCGCAAAGGTTATATGCACATGTAGCTATAGGTGTTTTCCCAGTTTACCCTCTAGCAATGTATAAGAGTGCCTGTTTCCCTACACCCTCACAAACACTATGTGTTATCAAAGTTTTTGTGGCCAATCCGATCATAAAAATTTTACTTATTGCAATTTTAATTTGTCTTTTTCTTATGAGTAATCTTGATCAGCTTTTTTTTTTTTTTTCCTTTTTGTCTTTTTTCGTGACTGGCAACGGATCGCAACCCTCAGTGTCGCGCCTGTACCGGACCGGCAATGGGATCGCAACCCTCGGTGTTGCTCCCGCACCTCGCTCAGCCAGTGAGCGGCCGGTCTGTATGTGGGATCCGAACCCTCGGTGGGAGCACCGCCGCACTCCCAAGTGGCGCACTGTAGCAGTGCGCCACCGGGCCGGCCCCTTGATCAGCTTTTTATTATTAAGAGTCATCTGTATTTTTTTCTAAATTATCTGATTACTTCCTT
>NW_007730715.1:86009-92595 GCF_000696425.1 Galeopterus variegatus
GCCACCGGGCCGGCCCCTTGATCAGCTTTTTATTATTAAGAGTCATCTGTATTTTTTTCTAAATTATCTGATTACTTCCTTTGCCCATTTTTCTATGATTTGGTAATCTTTTTCTTAATAACTTATAGGCACTGTATATGAGGATACTTCAAAAAGTTCATGGAAAGATTCCTACTATCTTTTAATTCTCTTTTTTTCATGAAATTTTGAAGTACCTTCATATATTAAGAAAATTAGCCTTATGAGAGAAGGATAGTGGTTTTTTTTTTTTCTAGTTTGTTCTAGTGTGTCTGTTTTTCCCAATCAAGTTGTTTTTACATTTTTATATAATCAGGTTTACCAATTTCTTATGGTGTGTACCTTTTGCATCTGTTTTTTTTAACTACTAATTTTGAAATAATTATATATTCATGGGAAGTTGCAAAAATAGTACAGAAAAGTCTCTGTTCCCTTCACCCAGTTTCCCTTGAAGGTTACATCTTACATAATTATAGTACAATACAGAAACCAAGAAATTGACGTTGATACAATGTGTGTAGTTCTGTGCTATTTTGTCACATGTGTAGATACATGTAACCACTACAGCAGTCAGGATACAGAACTGTTCTGTCATTATAATGATCACCTCATGCTACCCCTTTATAGTTGCACCCACTTTCTCTCTCCCACAACCCCTAACCCCTGGCAACCTCTAATCTGTTGTCCCTCTCTATAATTTTGTCATTTCAAGAATGTTAGTGGAATCATATAATATGTGATCTTTTGGGATACAGCTCTTTTCTCTCCCCCCTCCCTCCCTAATCCCTTACAATCACTGATCTGTTCTCTATCTCCTTGTTACGGGCTGGCCTTTCCTTCCTGCTGCTTTGTGTTCCTGCTAGTGTTTGATGGGATGTCACATGTGCGCGTTGGGCCTTGTCCTCCAGTGCTGGGTGACTCTGTTCCTAGACACACGCCACGAGCTGTGCTGTGGGACGCTGTGCAGGTATTGGAACCAGTCTCACCCTCCTGAGTTCGCTTTGCAGATGTGCTGCGTGGGACCAGAGCAGCTCAGTGTAGGGTTACCTTTTCCACACCACTGAGGCAAGAAGACCCTTCCTTCCGAGTGCCCTGCCCGAAGCCTCCCGAATGAGGAGGCTCTCCGTCCTGGCGAGTGGGGACTGGTCCGTGTCCCGCTTGCCTGCTGGGCAGAGCCACCTTTCAACCCGGGGTGGGGGTTCCATTCCCCAGCCTCAGGTAGTTTCCTCCCGCGCTGGGGCTCGTCGGTGGTCTGCTGAACCCTGCAGCCGGGCCCTCTGCGGAGATCCAGGGCTCTGTGTCTCCTCTCTGGTCCTCTGCCCTGTGACCTCCAGCCTCCCGGACTCCGAGCCATCTCCTAAAGTCCGGCGTCCGCCAGGGTCCACCAGGAAACTGTGTCCAGGCAGGAAGCTGGGGAAATGGCAGGGCGTAGCTCGTTTGTCTGCCGGCTCCCAGAGACCGCTGTCCCTCACTGCCTGGTGGCCGGTGTCTCCAAAACCTGTGCTCATACCTGTCGTTCGGTTGTTTTGAGGTGTTTCCAGTGGAAGGGTGAGTCCAGTCCCCGTTAGTCCGTTCGCCTGGGCAGGGTGTGCTTTTGCAGAGCTTGGAGAGCCCCGACGTTGTGCCCTGGAGGGAGGGGGATGCTCTGGACGGTCGTGGTGCTGGTTGGGGGTCGCGATGATGATGACGGTGAAGAGAAGGGTGCAGAGTCGCCTGCCCGGACTCTGAGCCATCTCCTAAACCCAGGGAGTCTACTGGGCTGCACTTCAATTTCCCTCTCTACTCTATGGCCTGGATGTCCTCTCAAAGGGCTCACCTTATTTGTTTCCCATCTATTGGCCTTCCTTACATGATGACCTATGTAGTGAAAATTGGTGCTTCATATATGTTGTCCAATTTCTTTGTTTATTTCAGTCAGGAAGATAAATCCAGTCCCTATTACTCCATCTTGTCCAGAAGTAGAAAGCCCATTCAATTGCCAAAATACAATTCGCAGGCCATAATTGTGCAAAAGATGTTTATTATTACTATTATTATTATTTTTGTGTGTGTGTGTGTGTGTGTGTGTGTGTTTGACTGGTAAGGGGATCGCAACCCTAGGCGTGGTGTCACCCGCACCGTGCTCAGCCAGTGAGCGCACCGGCCATCCCTATATAGGATCTGAACCTGCGGACTCGGCGCTCCCAGCGCTGCACTCTCCTGAGTGAGCCACAGGGTCAGCCCAAGATGTTTATTATTGTGATTATTTAACTTCAAAGTGTAACTAGTTCATTTGGTCTCTGAAACTACCCTAGTTGCTATTGTTGACATTGGCAGCCTGCCAGAGGGAAATCACACGAATTAAAAAAAAGTCTTGTATTTCTTTTTCAAAAATGGGAGTAGACTGGAGCTAGAGAGGGGATAGAAGATTCTCAAGTTGATCACGTAAATGACTTCTGAAGATTTAGATAAGCTTCTTTTCAGATAGCACAGTGGTAAGGATTTGAATGATCAAACATTAGCTAAATTGGATTAAGAGGATGTAACTATATACAGTAGTGGAAACCATATGTATTCTATTTTAAAGAAACCTTTTGGCTTTAAATGGGCATTATGGGAAATTTTGAGCATTGACCTAATCTCATTAAATTGTAAGAGGTTTATTTTAAATTTCAGGATGCTTTCTAGCCTCAACAATTTTGTTGCCACATTCTGAAAATACCTTAACAGGCACACAGGTTGGCTGAACTAACAGGCCGCCCCATGAGGGTCGTTGGCTGGTACCATTCCCATCCTCATATTACTGTTTGGCCTTCACATGTTGGTGAGTATTATATTCAGAAATGAATATCATTTTTCCTTCTCCATTACAGAGGCTATGGTTATTTTAAACCAAAATTTGACTATCCTTAAACAGATGTCATTATTTTGATTCATTTTGCCATGCTTTAAAAGTAATGATTTATGTCTACTGGTTATTTTTAGTAGAGATAAAATTTCAACACCCCATTTTGACTGTATTTAGGAAATCAAGACTAACTAAAGCCTGGCAGTAGGCTGATATCCAATATATACATTAAACTGTAAATGAAAATTGCTGATTGCTAAATATCTCTACTATCCTGTACATTCCCATTCTGAAGACTCAAAGGTGTTAAGGGTAAAATTTGTAAAATTTATAAAATTGATTTTTATAATTTCTATTTACACAGAGTCCATTGGAGCTCTCAATCTATCTCCTCACCCTTCTAATCAGTGTAATGTAACTAAATTGCTTTTTCTCTGCCTTTACCCCTTTTTGAGAATCATGGTGGTTTCTTAATCTCTATCTGCTTCTCTAGAAAGAAGAATAACTTTACTTGGGGAGAGTGGATTAATATTCATGAGCACTTAACTGTTTGCTAATAGTTTACAAGTGTTTTCTCCTTTAATCCTCATGGTAACCTATCAGTTAGAGATTCCCACCCCCCACCATTGTACAGATGAGTGAACAGACTCAGGTGGCTTAAGTAAGTGGCAGAGGTTAGAATCCAGGTCTGACTCCCAAGTGTTTGTGCTTTCCACTGTGATGTACTGTTTCTGGTCATATGGGCTTGAGCTGATAGTAAATTCTATACTCATCTACACTGTGATATTAATGGCAAAAAGTCAGCAGCAGTGCAGTCTTAGACTTTAATCAGAGACAAGTGCTCTTGAGAAATAGAGTAAGTAGTTCTGAGTCTTGCGGGAGGAGTGCTTCTCAGAGTCACCTGGGAAAGCTTTTACAATATGTGTCTGCTCAAAATTTAATCTTTCTGCGACCCCAACCCAGACCTACTGTAACAACCTTTGGGGAGTGGGTCCTAGGCAGGTATATTGTTGAAAAGTCCTCAATGAATTCTGGTGCACAGCTCCAGTTAAATACTGACGTAGAATAAGGGAGATGACAGACTTTCTGTTTCTTGCTGACAGAAATTGACCTGCCCTGCTGTAATGTAATAGTGGTATGCCTAAGATATCCTGTAATAATAAAAATTGTACTATTGAAAAGTTTTTTCAATGGAAAAGAAACTGTTTGAAGCTAGAACTTTCAATAACAATAATAAAGATGTTTTTAACTTTTATTTTGACATAATTTCAGACTTAAAGTTGATAAAATAGTACAAAGAATTCCTGAATCCACTTCTCCCAGATTCTTCAAATGTTAACATTTTGCAACATTGGCTATATCATTCTCTCTTTCTGTATATATGTGTGTTTATATATATTTGTGTGTGTCTGAGTATAATTTTTTCCTGAAGTACTAGAGAGTAAATGGCAGATACGGTACCCTTTACCCCTAAATACTCTTCAGTATGAATTTCCTAAACACAAAGTTATTCTCTTATATAACCACAGTACATTTATCAAAATCAGGAAATTAACGTTAATAAAATACTATCATTTAAATTACAGACTTTATTCAGATTCTTTACTTGGGTCACTAATGTCTCAATAAAGGTTGTTTTTATAGCTATAAGTGTATTTCTGTAAAACCTTAATATCAGTGACAAATATGTTTGATTTGTTTTCCTGTTAACATCAACACTAAAATCAGATTGGCCTCAAATTTCTCCCATGGTAGTGCAATCAGCCAGAAAGAACTAAGTACCAACCATAGTGAAAGAGATTTTGAAGCTCGTATTCCTGAACAATTCTTGCCACTATGGTAATAAGTTTAGATGGAAAAGTTGTAAAATTTTGTGGTAAAAAGAAACTCCCTAAGAACTTAGGGAAAAACCTTTATCAGTCTCTGAAATGGAACACCCAAAAAGTTTCAGAATTCAGAGAATAATTGAATTCTCTCAGGGAGAAGATCTGTGCCGTTAAGTAAGAACCTGGGGAGGAGTTTGCAATATAGCAGTAACAGCACTGGGGCAATTTAAATCTTTATGGGAGGCAGTTAGGGAAGAAAGCATACTGCAGAATATAACTGAAAAAAACTCTAAATTATGAAATGATTAAGGAGCCAAATGCAAATAATTCAACACAAGATAGATTTGGAGTCCAGCGCGTGGAGCTCCTACCTAGAACAAATACTGGAACATGCAATAAAGGCTATGCTCAAAGTTATCATAAGATGAGGGTTGGGAACAACAGCTTTGGATTCAGTTAAGGACCAGGTCTGTGTTAGAATCTCCTTTCAGTCACTATTGAGAAAATCTTTTAACCTCTGTCTGCTTCTCTAGTTTCCTCTCTGTCAGGAAAGGAGGCTATATTATTCGTCTCAGAGTTGTTAGGAGCAGTATGTGAAATCATGTATATGGCACCTTGTCCCATGCTTGTCACAGTAGCTGTTCGCCAGTAAAATGAACAACAAAATAAAGACATATTTATCTCAAGGACATGGAGGGAATATGTTAAGTATCTAAGTTGAAGGGCAGATAACATTCAGAGGATTAACAGTAAGTATACATCAGGTCTCTCATCTGAGATCTCAAGATACTTCTTGTTTTCCAGACAACTCCAAATAGCCTTTCAAGAATTGGTACCCTATAAATGTGTACAATTATGATTTGTTAATTAAAAATAACATTAAAATAAATAAGTGTGGGGGGGGAGGACGAATTGAGTCAAACAGGGGCCCTGTATTCTAATCCTCAGGAAGAAAAGCGAGTGATGAGCAAAAACAAGTTGATTTAAAGTATGTACTATAAGAACTCTTAATAGGAAAAGAATGCCAACCTGTATTAAAGAATGACAAGTGAGAAGGAGTGAAATCATTTTTTCTGTTAATGAAAAGGTATCATTTTACATGGGTAGGGAGAGGAATGTGACAGCAGTGTGTGTAATGAGAATTTTAATGCTTTTTATGATAACATCATCAGTGAAGTTAGGTCAAGTTCCAGCAGGTTAAGTAAGACTGTGTTCTAAACATATTTTAAAGGATCATTACATAAAATGATTGTTTAAGAAATGTATTGGAATAATACAGTTGTGGCTCCTGCTGTCCTGGACCTCATGATTTTGTGGGGGAAAAAAGAAGTTAAAATACTAGTGGGAAAACAAAGAGTAACAATGATAAAGAAAAAAGTAGAATGTTGTCTACATAGAACATTCATACCAGCAAATATGAACACGGTAAACACCTATAAAAATAACACCTCGGGATTAAGGAAAAAGCACAGTAATAAGATGTCGTTAAAGACAACTTACAAACCTAAATAAAGACTTGAATAAAAACTGATGGGCTAGGTTAAACTCCATGGGGAATGTAAAGGTAGTAGTTACATAATCAGCAAAATTATAAGTAAAAAGATAGGTCATTCTATAATAAGAGGCACAGTAAATAAGGAAACTTTGCTGAGGTTAAATACTTCATTGTGTATTTCTTAAGAACAACGATATTCACTTACACAATCACAGCGCAATTATCAAAATCAAGACATTTAATATAGATAGTATTATGTAAACTCCAGAACTTATTCAAACTTTGCCGGTTAACCCAATACTGTCTTTTATAGCAGTTTTTTCTTTTCAATCCAGGATCCATTCTTGAATCATGCTTGGCGTTTAGTCTTTTTTTTTTTTTTTTTTTTTTTTTTTTTTTTTTTTTTTCCGTGTCCGGCAA
>NW_007730715.1:93028-114506 GCF_000696425.1 Galeopterus variegatus
CCCGCGCCTCGCTCAGCCAGTGAGCGGGAACCGGTCTGTATGTGGGATCCGAACCCTCGGATGGGAGCGCCGCCGCGCTTCCCAAGCGGCACACTATCCAGTGCGCCACCGGGCCGGCCCATCTTGAATCATGCTTGGCGTTTAGTCTTCATGTCACTTTAGTCTCCTTTACTCTGGACCAATTCCACAGCATTTTTTTCTCTTTCATGACATGGACATGTTTGAAGATGGAATATTGCTCCATGTGGCTTTGTCTACTGTTTGCTCATGACTAGATTCAGGTTATGCAATCTTGACAGGAGCAGCACATGAGATGTCATCTCACCACCCCACCCCCCCGTCAGACTGGCTATTATCAAAAAGACTGAGAATAACAAATGTCTGTTGGTGGGACTGTAAATTAGTACAGCCACTATGGAAAACAGTATGGAGGTTCCTCAAACAACTACAGATACAACTGCCATACGATCCAACAATCCTGCTGCTGGGTATATATCCAAAATAATGGAAATCATCATGTCAGAGGGACACCTGTACTCCCATGTTTATCGCAGCTGTATTCACGATAGCCAAGATATGGAACCAACCTAAATGTCCATCGACAGACAACTGGATAAGTAAACTGTGGTCTATATTCACAATGGAATACTAAGCCATAGAAAAAAATGAAATTCTGTTATTTGCAGCAATGTGGATGAGTTTGGAGAAAATTGTGTTAAGTGAAATAAGCCAGATACAGAGACATACTGCATGTCCTCACTCATAAGTGGGTGCTAAGAAAGGAGGAAAGAAAGAATGAAAGAAAGACCACAATGATACATTGAACTTTCAGAAGGAGAGAACAAATCTGTGGTGACTAGAAGTGGGAAAGATGGAGACAGAGGGGGGTTAAGGTGAAATTGGGTAAGGGCCGTAAAGAATAACGGTGATTTGTAATAATGAATATGCTGATAATGGTCATCACATACTGTACACAAATAATGATAGTCAACACTGTATCCCCAAAATATGCATAATCAATTATACTTCAGTAGCAAAAAGTTTCTTCCATAATAGTTCTACACTTTCTTTAGTATCAAGTGTAACAGAGTCACTTTCTTAGAAGCTGTTCAAACAAAAGCCTTTTTTTAGGAAATGTTTTCTTTTTCCTCTAATGCCTTTCTCTTTGAGTTCCCACGGAGGAAATTATCAAGTTTTTGAGCTAAATGAAGTTTTCAATTTCTCTTTCAATGTCACATTTCGTAGCAGAGCTACTCACAGGCTAGGCAGCCTAGAGTTATTAATAAGTTTTGTTATTTAATTACTGACGTCCCATGGTTTTCCCCTAACTTAGCAAAATGTTTACACTTTTACAATTATATTGTTCTTAAGTGTATTCCTGTTCTGCCTGTAGAATCTGTGAGATACAGTTTATTGACAGAAGATTTTTTATTTTTGTTTATTTTCAGACGTTCGCACACAAGCCATGTATCAGATGATGGATCAAGGCTTTGTAGGACTTATTTTTTCCTGTTTCATAGAAGATAAAAATACAAAGGTATCGTGTGTGTGTGTGTGTGTGTGTGTGTGTGTGTGTGTGTGTGTGTTTATGCACACATACACAGTAGAGGAAAATCTCTTTGCAATTTTAATAGGGTGGCCAGGGAAAGTTTCACTGAGAAGGGTCATTGAGTCAGGATCTGAAGAAGGTGAGAGAGCAAGTCTTATGGATTTCTTGGGGGAGGAGCATTCCTGTCAGAGGAAATAGCCAGTGCAAAGAAACTAAGGTGAGTGTGGCATGTTCCTGGAACATGGAGGAAGTTGGTGTGGTTGCAGCAGAGTGAGAAAGACTGTGACATTCCAGTTTGCCTCTGTCAGTCCCAGTTTTTACTAGATTATCCCAGTGTCCTATTTAGTTAGCCTCTTTCCTTCTTGAAAGTGTCCCAGTTTGGATGATAACTCATTTGGTCATCCTAAATGAGGTCCAAAAGTTGACTGGGGGCCAGATCTTGTAAGGCCTTGGCTTTGATTCTGAGTTGGAAAGCCACTGGAGGGTGACTTATGTTTAGTGAGATCTCTCTGGCTGCTGTGTTGAGAATATGCTGGATGGTGGGCAGTAATCTAGGCAAGAGATGATGGAGGTTTGAGCACAGTGGTAGGAGTGGAGACAATGAAAAGTGGTTGGATTCTGCATATATTTTGATGGCTAATATCAGTAACAACTGTTAGCGTTTATCACCTATTGTATGGCATGTACTTATTAAGTGCTTTACATAAATATGCTCTAATCCTGACAACAAGCCTATGAAGAATATTATTATCTCCATTTTATGGGTGAATAAACTGAAGGTCAGAGAGTTTAAGCAGCTCAATCAATGGCTAGTCTTGCCATTCTCTATTTGGATTCTGTTTGAATTAAATTCTGTTTGAATTTTATGTTCATGTCAAGAAGTTTTAATATGTGCCAGTTCAAACAAAAAGAAAATTACTAAAAAAAGTAAAAACTAAAAAGAAAAAACATTGCAGGCATGAATTCTGCCAAGAATACCATGAGTATCCTATCATTTAGTACTTTAGTTATAGTCTTAGTCTTTGTGTTGTTAATAAGTATTCTTCATAATATCACTCTTTTCCAGAAGCATTAATCTTCAGTATCTTGATCATTATACTTCAGTTGAAATGCTTTTGGCTTTGTATCACAAATTTGTTTATTTATTGTCAGTATAAATAGTTGAATAGGTTTGTCAGCTTCTTGGTTCTCAGGTTTGTTAGCAATTCCCTGCTGTCACATGAGCAGATATTTTGTTGTGACCATTTTATGTTGACTGAGTATATGGTCCTTCTTATAGAAATTCATTTATGGCATATTCCATCTATGGAATCTCTTTTAATCTTTACCTTCCAGAGGGACCTTTGGGTTTTACATTAAAGTCTACTAAATTGCTATTCCTTTCTCAATATTAATTCTTTCCTTTTTTTTTTTTTTGGTAGACTGGCCGGGTACTCTACACTTGTTTTCAATCCATACAGGCCCAAAAGAGCTCAGAGTAAGTATGACAGAGAAATATATATATTTATTGGTGGGCTAACCTCTAGTCCAGGGAATTCATTTTTTTTTCCTTTTTATTTTATTTCTCTTGGTGGTAAAACACTAGGAACCCTATATTTCTACATATACCCATTAACAGTTCTATGAGGAATTAGAATCTCTTTAGCAGCTTGGATATTGGGGATCTAGGAAGCTAGATCATATAAGCAGTCTCTTCACTGTTACGAAATCACGACAGTGCTGTTCCACATTTCCTTTCTTACGCTTATTCTAAACTGATTTGTACTGCTAATTTTCCTTTCTCTGGCAAATTGTAAAACAAAGACCGAGTATGTAGGGTATTTAGATTTGTGTGGATTCTTGTCTTTGCTCTGCCATAACCTTGATTTCAGAATTACAATATCTCATTTAAATGTTTGCATAGGTCATTTTCCTCATTAAAATTCAATTCAACCTAAATTAGCAAATCTTAATTGTGTATCTATTATATGCCAACACCATGGTAGATACTGAGCATGCAGAGATGAAAGCCAAGTTCATTGTCTAATTGGGAGATGGAAGCAAAGACTGTTTTAATTTTTTACTTATAGTATTTGTCAATTTATTTTTATAGCATTGTTTGACGTAGCAAATATTGGGAAAAAATTAGATGTTTATCTATATATACATATAATGTAATAATATGCAGCCATAAAAAACAAAAAACAACAAAAGAAAAACTATAAGGAAGCTTGGTAGTAATACAAAAATATTTCCAATCTACACTGTTAAAAAAAGGACAGGGTACGAGAACAGTGCGTGTAGTATGCTAACATTTGTGTTAAGATGTGGAAGAGAAATAGATATATGAAGACACCTGCATATTTGCTTGTAAATGCACAGAAATACCTAGAAGGAAATACATTAATCACCTCAACAGAAAGGAAGTAGATATGAGGGAGCAAGAGGTGTGGAAACTTCATTGTATCCTTTTCATAGATTTGGAATGTGGAATCATTCAGAAGTGTTACTACCTGGTCAAGAAACATTAATTTTTAAAATTTTTACCAAACTAATAACATATGCATAAAAAATTTCAAATGGTATAGAAGGACTTGTGATAAAGTCTCACTCCTCAGAAGGATGTTTACTGTGATATCTCTAAATAACAAACTTATGGTATCTTTCTTGATTTACCAATTTTAAATATATCTATATTTCTTATTATTAGTGTCATCTTGCCCTCACAAATGAGGATTTAGCTCTCACTGCTGCATCTCCATTCTCTCCAATGTAGTTACATTATAATTTTTTGTAATTCTGTTGGTTATTTTTCTAATCTTAAATAAAGTTTGCATCTTTATTCTATTAACAATTGACAATAGACGATATCTCTTAGCTCTTTATTGTTACTTGTAATTTTACCCTAAGCCTTTAATAAGAGTTAATAAGTTAATAAGACAGTTGTGAACATCTGTGTTGTGTGTTGTAATCATAATTGCATTTTCTATGCTTTGTTTATTGGTTGATTCTAAGAGTAGAAAATTAATGTTTATATTATTATGATAATGTAATTAGTATTCCTAGTACAACGAAGCAGTGTAAAATAGCATACTGTGATTCTACTTCCTTTCTTGTATAGCTTTTTACTTTTACATGGAGTTTTGAATTGCTTTTCCCCCCTCATTTTTCTGTGTTGTCTCTGAGCTCCAAATTCTTAGGAGTAATATAAAAATATTTGGAATCCCTGCTTTTCCTAGGATTGCCCCCGAAACTCTTCATCCTCCTACCCTAATCTGATGTCTTCTCTAGGCCTGCTGCACAGCTGATATCCTAGGACTTTCCTGGATTGGATCCATTTGTGGTCTGGATTTTATGTCATCTTTTTTGGCTCACGCTGTCATTTTGCTGGAAAAGATCTTCTAGTAAATTTCTAAGAACAATGTGCATGTGAGCTAAACTTTTTGAGTCCTGCTTATCTGAAATGTTTTTATTCTTAATTAATAACCTTACTGGATAAAGATTTTTAAATGGATTATTTGCTCCCTCAAAACTTTGAAGGCATTTTTCCATTGTTTTAAAATATCCGGTATTATTGATAATAAGTCTTTTGCCAGTCCATTTGTTTTGTAGGGTACTCCCCCCCAACAGTTTTTAGGAATTTCTCTTTATTCTTGATGTTGTAAAATTTTTCATGACATATTAGGATGTGGATATCTTATTAAAACTATTGGGCACTTCCAATCAGACAGCACTTGTATTTCAGCTCTGGGAAGTTCCCTGTTATTTTCTTTCGTATCCCCACGTAAAACAAACCACAACCTACCCAGTTCTTGGGGAGGGAAAATCTTATTTATAACTCAGTCCAATTCCATAATTTAAACAGTTGCTTCTAGTTTATATCAATCTTGGAGAATAACTTTTCATTCCTTCAGTTACTTTCCTTACTCCCTGTGTTTGACTCTAAGACAGCATCTGAATTATTGAGGAGATGACTTTAATGAACCTATGCTGTATGGAAAGGAGGCTTTTTGGTCTCATACTGGTTATGGGGATCAGCGCAGGAGTCCTTGTACTCATGGTCACTATTCTCCTTGACTTACCCAGTTTACTCTTCTTTCATGTACTTGAAGTCCTAGCAGAAAGAGATGTATCACCAGCTTCGTCTCTTATAGCTGCTTCCCTCCTCCTCCCCATAACTTAGTAGGACAGATGTGTCACATCCTTTTCTCTATTCTTGGTTATTCCTCCCCATGTTTCCCTTTTCTCTTTCTAGAATTTTTATCAGTCAGATATTAAAGGTTCTAGACTGACCCTGGTGACTCTTTTCATTCATATTTTCTGTCTCTTTTGTTTTTTTCCTGTTTTTCAGATATTTATTTTATCTTCTAATCCTTTCATGGAATTTTTTATTTTGGCAACTTTATGTGTGTGTGTGTGTGTGTGTGTGTGTGTGTGTGTGTGTGTGTGTGTGTGTGTGTGTTGGCACTGGCCAATATGCAATTTTATAATTTTAATTTTCAAGAGTTTTTTCATTCTTTAGTGATTACTCCCATTTCACAGCATCCTGTTCTTATTGATATAATGTTGAAAATGTTAAATTTTCTTCTGTTTTTGCAGTTATCTGTTTCCTCTGGTCATTTTTTTCTATTAAATCTTATTGATCCATTTTTAAGAACAAGGTGTCCTTGGCTTGTCATGAGGAGGCTTTGCTTTAGGGTAAGTGGGTTGGGAGTCAGCCATTTTGTTCACATATCACTAAATGCTAGACTTCCAGTATCTTGCTCTGGGACACCAATCTTAACAATTGCTGTCATATTTCCTCCCAGATGGTTGATTATTATTATTGTTGTTATTACTAGTAGTGTTACCTATTTGTTAGAAGAATTCTTGATACTGCTACTGCTACTGACAATGATGATGATGATTTTGGCTTAAGAATGAAAGCCTGGTTACTACACATTCTGTGTATAGGCAGGCCCAATCATTGAAGAGCACAAAAGAGAGGAGTAACTACAGTCCCAAGTTTCTGGCAGGAGGATCAAAAGGAGTCCGAGAAATCACATAAAAGGCTTCCAGGAAATTATGTAAAGGAAAGAATGTGATAAAGCAACTTCATAAAGCTGTTATAAATTTCTGGGCTCAGCCTTGAGCAGTGTATACATGGATCTGATCCCAGTTAGCATAACTGAGAACAGAATTAACCAACAGACCACCACAGAGGTCTCATACTGACCACTAGGTGATGGAAAGATTCAAAGAGCACTACAGTGGCTCTGAAAACTGAACTGCCATTGGAACCACTGCCCACAGAAGGCTGTGGAATTTTCAACCTGAACCTAAGTAGGTAGATTGCATACTGAAACAAAAACAACAACATTCTCCATAGAACATAAACAAAATCCAGCATCTCAATATAATATTCACAATACCCAGAATGCAATTCAGAATTCCTTGGCATGTGAAGAACTATGAAAATTTCAGCTTGCATGGAAAAAGGCATCTACAAATGCCAATACTGAGATGACACTAATGTAGGAATTATCTGATAAAGACTTTAAAGCAACTATTACAAAAATGTTCAGGAAAGCACTTGCAAACACTCTTGTGCAATGTTTAAATAGAAAGCCTCAGCAGATAAATGCAGGACATAAAGAATTAAATGCAAATTTTAAAACTGAAAAATATAATCACTGAAACACACACCTCATTAGATGGAATTGATAGCAGAATGTAGATAACAGACGAAAGAACCAGTAAACTTTGACGATAGATGAGTAGAGATTATCCAACCTGAACAAGGGAGAAAAAACCATATACCATTGACTAAAAAAGCAAAGAGAGGGAGTGACATATGCAAAAATAGCAGAGTAGGAAACTTCAAAAGCCCAGTCCTCCACAAAAGTAGTGAATACCATAACAAAAACTGTCACATCAACTTTATTGTAACTCTTGAAACTAATCAAAACTTTACAGCAACTAGAAAAATGCTTAATCAAGGGGAAAAAAACAGCAGAACCTTAGTGTTTAAAGAAATCTATATCAAATCACTCGACAACCATGCAGCTAACAGGACAAAGAGCTCAGTCACCACACATAATAAAGAATACAGACTAAAAATAAGTTCAGAAAAGTCAGTAAACATGTAAACAAAATCAGATACAATAAGCAGCAACAACGAACCTTGGGGGGGGGGGTAGAGTCTGATTTCCAGAGATGTCAGATTATAATATTCAAAATGCCCAGTTTTAACAAAAAAATAATGAGGCATTCAAAAAAACAAATTATGGCCTATATACAGGAAAAAGAAACTAATAGAACCTTTCCGCAGGGAAGTCTAGACATTGGACTTACCAGACAAAAACTTTACAGCAACTATTTAAAAGAATCTCCAAGAACTAAAGGAAATCATGTACAAAGAACTAAAGAAAACCATAAGAATGACAGAGAATATCAATACAGAGACAAAAATTATAAAAAGGAACCAAATAGGAATTCTGGAGCTAAGAAGTACAATCACTGAAGTGAAAAATCTAGTAGAGAGGTTCAATATCAGAATCAAGAAGGGAAAAGAATCAGCAAACTTGAATGTAGGTCAATTGAGATTACCCAGTCTGAGGTACAGAAAGAAGAGTGAAGAAAACTGAACAGAGCCAAGAAGACATGCAGGACACCATTAAACATGCCAATATACTCATAATCAGAGTCACAGGGGCAAATGAGAGAAAGGGGCAGGAAAAGTACTTGAAGAAATAATGGCTAAAAACTTCTCAAATTTGGTGAAAGACATGAATCTGTCAAGAAGCTCAAAGAACTCAAAGCAGGATAAACTCAAGGTGATCCACATCAGAAAGCGTTATAATCGAAGATTTAGAAGCCAAAAGCAAAGAGAATCTCGACAGCAGCAAGAGAGAAGTAACTCATTAAATACAGGCGATCTTCAATAAGACTGAGAGGCAATTTCTCATCAGAAACTAGAAAGGCTGAAAGGCAGTGGGTCAATATATTCAAAGTGCTAATAGAAAATTAAAAAAAAAACAACTGTGAGGCAAGAATTTTACATCTTCTGGCAAATTTATCTTTTTAAAATTAAGGCAAAATCAAGACATTCCCAGATAAGCAAAAACAGAGAGGTCATTACTAGTGGATATTCTCTACAAGAAATGCTAAAGGGAGTCCTTCAGGCTGAAATGGAAGGACACTAGACAATGAATTGAGTCCACAAAAAGAGATAGAGAACACCAGAAAGGTAACTATACAGTTAAATATAAAAGTCAGTATAATGTATTTTCAGTTTGTAACTCTTCTTTTTTCTCTATATAACTTGAAAGACAAATACATAGAACAATTTCAGATCTAAGTTGATGGGCACAGTTTATAAAGATGTAATTTCTAGCAATAACAACTTAAAAGGATAGGAATAAAAGGTATATATAAGCAGAGTATATTATTGAAACTAAGTTGGCATTGATTCAAACTAGATTGTTACAAATAAGATGTTAATTGTAATCTCCGGGGCAATTATTAAGAAAATAATTAAAAAGTATATTGTAAAAGAAATAAATAAGAAGGGGATAAAAATGGTACACTTGAAAGTATGTATCTAACACAAAAAAAGGTAGTAATGGGGGAATTGAGGAACAACCAAAAAGACATATAGAAAACAAATAGCAAAATGGCATAAATAAATCCTTGTCAATAATTACATTAGATGTAAATATAACACTCTCCAATGAAAAGACAGAGATTGCCAGAATGGTTAAAAGAGAAAGAACATGATCTAACTATATGTTGTCTACAAAAGATTCACTTTAGATCCAATGTCAAAAGTAGGTTGAAAGTTAAAGAATGGAAAAAGATATTCTAAGCAAACAGTAACCAAAGAGAATTGGAGTGGCTATAGTAATATCAGGCAGCATAAATAAAGTTTAAGACAAAAATTTTTACGAGAGACAAAGGAGGACATTTTATAATGATAAAAGTGCCAATCCAACAAAAGGATATGACAATTATAAACATATATGCACCTAATAAAAGATTTCCCAAAATATATGAAGCAAAAACTTACAGACTTGAAGAAAGAAAAAGGTTCAAGAATAATAGTGGGACACTTCAACATCCCACCTTCACTAAAGAATAGAACAACTAGACAAAAAAAAATTAAAAAGGAAGCCTTGAACAACATTATAAAATAACTATACCTAACAAACATACATAGAACACTCCACCCAATAACAGCTGAATACACGTTCTTCTCAAGTGCACATGGAACATTCTCCAGGACAAACCATTTGTTAGTCTACAAAATAAGTCTCAAAAATTTTAAATGACTGAAATCACGTGAAGCATCTTTTCCTACAAAAATAGCATGAAATCTGAAATCAATTACAGAAAGAAATCTGGAAAATTCACAAATAGGTAGAAATTAAACAGCACACTCTTAAACAGCCAGTGGGACAAAGGAGAAATCACAAGGACAATTAGAAAATATTTTGAGACTAATTAAAATGAAAACACAAAATAACAAAATGTATGGGATACAACAAAAGCAGTGTTCACAGGTAAATTTATAG
Source organism: Galeopterus variegatus (assembly GCF_000696425.1). Classification (NCBI taxonomy): domain Eukaryota; kingdom Metazoa; phylum Chordata; class Mammalia; order Dermoptera; family Cynocephalidae; genus Galeopterus; species Galeopterus variegatus. The sequence goes on from NW_007730715.1 coordinate 103,109, forward strand.
CTGTACCCATCTACATTAAAAAAAAAAATCTCACACTCTTGCTCATGCCATTCTCTTGCCATGTGATACCCTGAGTTGCTGTAGAGAATCACTACCCAGAAGAAGGTCCTCACCTGGATGTGTTCTCTGGACTTTGGACTTCACAGCCTCTGAAACTGTAAGAAATAAATTTCATTTCTTTATAAATTACCCATTTTCAGGTATTCTGTTATAAGCAACAGAAAATGGACTAATACACATGGCCTACAGGGAACAAGGCAAGATATCTTAATTTTTTATCTCAATTTAAGTATCATAAGAACCTAAAGTAATGTTCTTGTAATTATTACTTGGGTAGAAAAATAAGAAGAATGTAAAAAAACTTATTAAAGATTGATTTTAAAGGACTTGAGTTATTTCTCAGCTTCTATGTCATTTTCCTATCTTTGTTTTGTCTTGAATGAATCTGTTACTGTGTACTCCTTCAACTGACTGGTAAATTATATAGCAGAAAGTATTCCAATAGTATAAAATAAAAGGTCCCTAAGAAATTTTAGTATAAAATACCATGAAGAATTTTCATGTTCTTTAAAAAGGATGCTGTTAAATACAAATTTAGTATAATAAATTCTGATTTTACCTACTGTTAAAAAAATAAAAATAAAGAAAAAATAAATATCTCAAGTAAGTAACCTAACTTTACACCTTAAGGAACTAGAAAAAGAAGAGCAAACTAAATCCAAAACAATCAGAAGAAAGGAAATTATGAATATTACAGTGGAAAAACAAAGCAAAACAAAATGAGTAGAGAGATCAACAAAATTGACCTTTCTTTAGCTAAACTGATAAAGTGAGAGAAGACCCAAATAACTAAAATCTGAAGTAAACATAGAGAAATTACTACCAACCTTACAGAATTAAAAAGGTGAAACTATGGGCAATTGTATGGCAACAAATTAGATAACCTAAGTGAAGTGGACAAATTCCTAGAAACATAAATTACCAAAAGTGTTTTAAAAATAGAAAACCTGAACATAACTATAAAAAATGAATAGATTGAATCAGTTATCAGAACCTCCTCAGAAGAAAAGTTTAAGAATAGATGGCTACAGTGGGCAGTTCTGCCACACATTTAAAGGAAAATTAACACCAATTCTTCTCATATTCTTCTAGAACATAGAAGAGGAGGAGCACCTATTAACTCTGTGTGACCAGCATTACTCTTATACCAAAGCTACACAAAGACTTTGCAAAAAAAGAAAATTACAAATATTTCTTATGAATACAGATGAAAAGTCCTCATCAAAATACTAGAAAATTGAATCCAACAGCATATTAAAAGGAATATACACCATGACCAAGTGGGATTTATTCCAGACATGCAAGCATGGTTCAACATAAGAAAATGAATTGATGTAAAACACCACATTAATAGAATAAAGGGGGAAAAAATGATGCAGAAAAAGCATTTTTAAATAACCCAAAACCCTTTTGTGATAAAAATAACCAGAAAACTAGGAATAGAAAGGAACTTCCTCAACGTTTATGGGCATTTATGAGAAACACTGACATTATACTCAATGGTGAAAACTGAAAGCTTTCCCCCTAATCACAGGAACAAAGCAAGGATGCCTGAATTCATCGCTCTTACTCAACATTGTAGTAGTAGTTCTAGCCAGAACAATTCGGATGAAAAAGGCATTGAAGTTGGAAAGGAAGAAGTAAAAATATCTGTATTTGTGGGTAACATGATCCTGTATATAAAAATATACTGAAGAATCTCCCTAAAGCTACCAGAGCTAATAAAAAAATTAAGCAAAGTTCCAGGGTTCAACACATAAAAATCAGTGTGTTTCTAAATACCAGCAGTGAGCAATCCAAAAGGGAAATTAAGAAGAAAATTCCATTTGAAATAGCATCAAAACTAATAAAATACCTAGAAAAAATTTAACCAAGGAGGGAAGAGACTTGTACAGTTGAAACTAGAAAACATTGCTGAAAGAAATTAAAGAACACCTAATAAATCAAAAGACTTCTTACATTCATGGATGGGAAGGCTTAATGTTGTTAAGATGACAATACTTCCCAAAGAGATCTACAGATTCAGTGCAATCCCTATTAAAATTCTGGTGGACATTTTGCCAGAAGTGGAAAAAATGATCCATTGCAATGGTGCTGAATAGCCAAAACAATATTGAAAGAAAAGAACAAAGTTGGAGAAATCACACTTCCAGATTTCAAAACTTACTACAAAGCTTCAGTAGCCAAAACTGTGTAACTGATGTAAATATAGATCAATGGAATAGAAGTGAGAGTTCAGAAAAACCCATGTATCTATGGCCAATTGATTTTCAACAAGGGTGCCAATGTTATTCAATGGGCAAGTAATAGTCTGCTCAACAAGTTGTGCTTTTACAACTGGATATCCACATAGAAAAGAGTGCAGTTGGACCCTACTTCACACCATATACAAACATTAATTCAAAATAAGTCAGTGACCTAAATATACACACTTAAACCATAAAACACTTAGAGGAAAACATGGAGTAAATCTTTGACATTGGATTTGGCAGTGTATTCTTAGATAAGAAACCAAAACCATGAATAACAAAAGAAAAAATAGATAAATTGGACTTTTTAAAAATCTGAAACTTTTGTGTGTCAAGACATTATCAAGAAAGTAAGAAGACAACCTACAAAATAGAAAACATTTGCAAATTTTATATCTGATAAGGGTCTACTATCCAGACTACATAGAGAACTCTTACAACTCAACAAACAAAAAGATTAACAACCTGATCTAAAAATGGGCAAAGGTCTTGAACAGACATTACTCCAAAGAAGATAAATAGCCAACAAGCACACAAAAAGATGCTCAACCCTATTAGTCATCTGGAAATTACAAATCAAAATTATGAGATACCACTTTACACCTTCCAGGTTGGCCATAATAATACAAAAGGGAAAATGACAAGTCTTGGTGAAAATGTGGAGAAATTGGAACCTCTACACATTGCTAGTGGGAATGTAAATTGGTTCAGCAGCTTTGGAAAACATTTTGGTGGTTATTCAAAAAGTTAACCATAGAGTTACCATACGACTTAATAATTCCATTCCTAGGTATTTAACCAAATGAATTAAAAACAGGTACTTGGACAAATACTTGTACATGAATGTTTATAGCATCACTATTAACAATAGCCAAAAAGTGGAAACAACCCAAATATCCATCAACTGATGAATGGATAAACAAAGCCTAGTATATCCATTTAATAGAAAACTCATTCATAAAAAAGGAACAAAGTACTGAAACAAGTTACAGCCTGGAAGAATCTTGAAAACATGCTAAGTGAAGGAAGCCAAGCACAAAATGTCACATATTGTCTGATTTCATTTATAGGAAATATCCAGAATGGCTAAATCCATAGAGACAAAAAGTAGACTGGTGGTTGGCATGGACTGGTTGGAAGGAACAATGGCAAGTAACTGCTTAATGGACACAGGGTTTTATTTCAGGGTGATGTAAAAGTTTTTGAACTAGATAGAGGTGGTGGTTGCACAACATTGTGAATGTACTAAATGCTTCTGAATTGTTCAACTTAAAGTAGTTAATTTTATGTTATGTGAATTTCACTTCAAGTTTTAAAAATGGGCAAAGGACTTGAATAGAATTTTCTCCAAGGAAGATGTACAAATGGCCAATAAACACATGAAAAGATGCTCAACATCATTCATCATCAGGGAAATCAAAAATGGCTATAATTTTTTTACGATAAGGAAAATAATACAAGTTGGCAAGAATGTAGAGAAGAGGGAACCATCATCTGTTGCTGGTGGGAAGGTAAAGTGGTTTAACTGCTGTGGTAAAGTTTGGCCATTCCACAAAAAGTTAAACACAGACTTACCATATGACCATGGAGTTACACTCCTAGGTATATACCCAAGACAACTGAAGACAAGGTGTTTGTAGTGGATTGAATTATGTCCCCCTGAAACTGACTGAAGCTTGAATTGAGTTCCCTGAATTTTATGTATTAGAAACTTAGCCCCCACTGTGACTATTAGGAGGGTGGAAAATCCTATAATGGTAATTGAAAGGTGGAGCCTTGAAGAGGTGATTAAATTGTAGGACCATGCAGTAGTGAATGGATTAAAAATGGTGGTCAGGGGCATGGTTCTGGGGGCTTTAAAAGAAGAGAGAGGAGAGTCTTTCTCTCTCTTTCTGCTCTCTCTGCTCCACCATTTTCACAATGTGATACCCTGCCATCACTGAAGTCACCACCAAGACCTTCACCAGCTGTGTTCCCTGGACTTTGGACTTCCCAGCCTCTGAAACTAAGCAATAAATTTCATTTTCTTTATAAATCACCCAGTTTCAAGTATTTTTTATAAGCAACAGAAACGGACTAATACAGTGTTCAAACAAAACCTTGTATACAATGCTCATAGCAGCATTTTTCATATATGTTGGTTTCTTCTGAGGTCTCCTTGGCTTGCAGATGGCCACCTTCTTGCTGTTTCCTCACATGGCATTTCCTCTGTATGCACATCCCTGGTGTCCCTTTGCATGTTCAAATTTCTCCTTCCTAGGAGGACAGCAGTCAGTTTAGATTAGGGCCTACTCCAGTGGCCCCATTTTAACTTAGTCACCTCTTTAAATGCCCTGTCTCCAAATACATCACATTCTGAGGTATTGGGGGTTAGGGCTTCAACATATGAATTCGGGGTGGGGGGTGGCGTGTATCACAGTCTGTCCCATAACAAGGAGTGACTGCTTAATGGATACAGGGTTTCTTTTGGGGGTAATGAAAATATTCTGGAATTAGTAGTGGTAATGGTTGCATAACATTTATGAATGTACTAAAAGTCACTGAATTACATACTTCAAAATGGTTAATGTGTTTAATTTTGTTTTCTGAATTATACCTCCATTAAAAAAGTGAACAGAGCCATGGGGATCTGTAGATTAAAAAGGTCTATCAGTCATCCAAGTCCCAGAATTAGAGTAGAAAGAGTGTATGGTACAAAAGAGTCTCCTTTCTCCATTTCTGTTAAGCTTTGTACTGGAAGTCTTAGCCAGTGCAATAAAGCAAGAAATAAAAGACATATAGATTGTAAAAGAATAAATAAATTGATTTCCATTTGCACAAAACATGGCTATCTATATTAAAAGAAAAATCCCAATGAATCTACAAATAAATTCATAGAACTACCAAGTGAGGTTACAGGATACAATGTCAACACAAAAGTAATCAAATTTCTATATACTGGAAATGTAAAATCAGAAACAAAAGTGTTGGGCCGGCCCGGTGGCGCACTGGATAAGTGCGCCGCTTGGGAAGTGCGGCGGCGCTCCCGCCCGAGGGTTCGGATCCCACATACAGACCGGTTCCCGCTCACTGGCTGAGTGAGGCACGGGAGCAACACCGAGGGTTGCAATCCCATTGCCGGTCCCCGGTCCGGTACGGGGGCAACACTGAGGGTTGCGATCCGTTGCCGGATACGGAAAAAGACAAAAGACAAAAAAAAAAAAAAAAAAGAAACAAAAGTGTTGAAAACAGTACCATTTACAGTACTTCCAAAAAATGAAATAGGCGTAAATTTATCAAAATATGTACTGGATCTGTATGCTGAACCACAAGACGTTCATGAAAGTAATCAAAGAAGTCATTAAATGGAAGGGCATACTATGCTCATGGATTGGAAGATGCAACATAGTAAAAAATTTCAGTTCTCCCCAAATTAAGCTATAGATTTAGTGCAATATCAGTCAAAATTTCAGCAAGATTTTTTTTGTACATATAGGCAAACCGATTTTTAAATTTTTATGGAAAGGCAAATGAACTTGAATATGTAAAACAATTTTTAAAAGGAAGAATAAAGTTGGAGGAATCACACTACCCAATTTTAAGACTTACTATGGGTTTGGAAGTCTTCTCTTCTTTACCCAGATACCATATCCAAACAAGGCTACTAGAAGAAAAGAAAATTACAGGCCAATCTCCCTAATGAACATAGATGCAAAACTCCTCAACAAAATACTAGAAAACCAAATTCAGCAGCATATTAAAAAGATTATACACCATAAATAAATAGGATTTAATCCTAGAATGCAAGAGTGTCTCAATATATGCAAATTTACCAATGAAATAAACTACATTAACAGAATGAAGATAGAAACCACATAATCATCTCAATTGATGTAGAAAAGGCATTTAGCAAAATTCAACACGCTTTCACCATAAAAACACTCAACAAATTAGGAATGGAAGGAAACTACTTCAACATAATAAAAGCCATATATGGAAAACCCACTGTGAACATTCTTCTCAATGGTGAAAGATAGAAAGCTTTTGCTGTAAGATCAGGAATGAGAAAAAGATGCTCACTTTCACCACTTCTATTCAACATAGTACTGGAAGTCCTAGTCACAGCAATTAGGCAAGAAAAAGAAGGAAAAGGCATCCAAATTGGAAAGGAAGGAGTAAGATTATTTCTGTTTATAGAAATGATGCTTTACAAAAAGTTTATGGGGACAATGCCCCACAGAAATCAGCAGTTTACAAATCAATAACTTGTTTTAAGAAAGGATGAGATGATGTTGAAGATGGAGCCTGCAGCAGCAGACCATCCACATCAATTTGTAAGGAAAAAAAATAATCTTGTTCATTCTCTAATTGAAGACAAACAATTAACAGAAACAATAACCAATGCCATGGACATCTCAATTAGTTCAGCTGACACAATTCTGACTGAAAAAATAAAGTTGAGCAAACTTTTCACTCAGTGGGTTCCAAAACTGTTGGAGATCATATGAACTTATATGTAGAAAACTTTAAAGATTCCACATACAAATCAGCTGCAGACAAGAGCAGAGCTTTCAATGGAAATCATAAATGAGTAGGATCAAGATTCTGAAGCATTTCTTAAAAGAATTGTGACACGAGATAAAACATGGCTTTACAGTATAACCCTGAAGACAAAGCACAATCAAAGCCATGACTACCAAGAGGTGGAAGTGGTTCAGTCAAAGCAAAAGTGGACTGGTTAAGAGCAAAGGTCATGGCAATGGTTTTTTTGGGATGCTCAAGGCATTTTGCTTGTTGATTTTCTGGAGGGCCAGAGATGATAATATCTACTTACTATTAGAGTGTTTTGAGAAAGTTATCTAAAACATTAGCAGAAAAATACCCAGGAAAATCTTCACCAGAGAGTCCTTCTCCACCATGACAAAGCTCCTGCTCATTCTTCTCATCAAACAAGGGCAATTTTGTGAGAGTTTCAGTGGAAGTCATTAGGCATCCACCTTACAGTCCTGATTTAGCTCCTTCTGACTTCTTTTTGTTTCCTAATCTTAAAAATATCTTTAAAGGGCACCCATTTTTCTTCAGTTAATAATGTAAAAAAGAATGCATTAACATGGTTAAATTCCCAGGACCCTCTGTTCTTTAGGTATGGACTAAATGGCTTTTATCATTGCTTACAAAAGTGTCTTGAACTTGATGGAGCTTATGTTAAGAAATAACATTTATATTTTTATTTCTATCTTTTAATTCCATTTTTTAATGAACTTTTTGAAGTCTTATATGACAAGTCCATTTGCTGTTCAGAAGCTTTTTAATTCGATATAATCCCATTTGTTTATTTTTTCTTTTGTTGCTCATGCCTTTGGGTCTTATTCATAAAGCATTTGCCCAGTCCTACTTCCTGGAATGTTTCCCCTATGTTTTCTTTTAGTAATTTTGTGGTTTTAGGTCTTATATTTAAGTCTTTGATCCATTTTGAGTTGATTTTGGTATATGGTGAGAGGTACGGGTCCAGTTTCATTCTTCTGCATATGGATGTCCAATTTTCCCAGCACTATTTATTGAAGAGGCAGTCTTTTTCCCAATGTATGCACTTGTTGCCTTAGTCAAAGATCAGTTGGCTGTAGTATGTGGGTTGATTCTGGGTTTTCTATTCTGTTCCATTTGTCTGAGTGTCTGTTTTTATGCCAGTACCATGCTGTTTCAGTTACAATAGCTTTGTAATATAATTTAAGTCAGGTAGTGTTATGCCTCTGGCTTTATTTTTTTTTTTGCTCAGGATTGCTTTGGCTATTTGGGGTCTTTTGTTGTTCCCTATGAATGTTAGGGTTCTATTTCTGTGAAGAATGTCATTGGTATTTTGATGGGGATTGCATTGAATCTGCAGATTGCTTTGGGTAGGGTGGACATTTGTACAATGTTAATTCTTCCAATCCAAGAACATGGTATGTCTTTCCACCTTTTTGTGTCCTTGTTGCTTTGCCTCCCACGGATTTGTCTCCCCCTTTCTCCTGGGTGACGGAGCCGCCAAAGATTACTCAAAGCCCATCTTCTGAGCAGTGAGAAGCCCTGAAAAGGGGTTAATCTCCTGGAACCCTCAAGATAGAGGCATTCCTTCCATTTGCAAAATTAACCACGAATTGGGGTTCTCTTCCTGCATTTATTCTCCAGACCAGGAAGTTACAGGAAGAGAACATAGGTATGGTTTTTGCTAAGTATAGTTTAACAAGTTTAGCAATAGAAGTGGGTAACATTCAGTAAGAAAAGCAAAGTGACATTCCATAATGCAATTTTTCAAGAAGTTAAGTTGATCCACCAACAATAGCTTGATCTTAGCAAACATTCTCTTCTTACAGCAATTTCCCAGTATCTTCACATATCAATCAGTAACCTGTCTGTCTTTGAGCCAGCAACCTTGCTGTGTTACAATTCTTAATCTTACAACAGAAACTATAGCCTGGGGAAAATTTCCTGTCCTTTGCAAGGTCAATATTTGAAACTGCAAAGCTTTGGAAAACCAGGCCTTGTGAAGTATATTTGTTTTATGCATACTCCACACGTCCTCTTCAATTTCTTTCAGTAGTCTTGTAGTTCTCCTTGTAGAGGTCTTTCACCTCCTCGGTTAAAGTAATTCCTAGGTATTTTATTTTTTGGTGACTATTGTAAATGGGCTTACTTTTGTGATTTCTTTTTCTGCTAGTTCGTTATTGGAGTATAAGAATGCTACTGATTTTGGGGTGTTGATTTTGTATCTTGCAACATGACTGAAATTGTTAATCAGCTCTAAGAGTTTTTTGGTATAGTCCTTTAGGTTTTTCTATATATATGATCATGTCATCTGCAAATAGGGACAGTTTGACTTCACCTTTTCCAGTCTGGATGCCCTTCATTTCTTTTATATTGCCTGATTGCCCACAGGTAACATCATGTTCAATGATCAAAAGTTTTCAGGAACAAGGTAAGGATGTCCACTCTTGCCATTTCTATTCAACATAGTACTGGAAGTCCTTGCCAGAGCAATTAGGCATGTAGAAGAAATAAAAGACATCCAAACCAGAAAGGAAGAAGTTAAATTGTCTCTGTTTGCAGTTGGTATGATCTTTTATATAAAAATCCCTAAAGAATTTACCAAACAACTGTTAGAAGTAATAAAGTAATTCAGTTGAGTTCCAGAATACAAAATCAACATACAAAAATTAGAGGTGTTTCTAAATATTAACTGTGAACCATCTGAAAAACAAATTAACAAAATAATTCCAATTACATAGTGTCAAAAAGAATAAGATACTTAGGAATAAATTTAACTAAGGAAGTAAAAGATGTATACATTGAATAGTGTAAAACATCAAAGGAAGAAATTTAAGAAGACACAAATAAACTGAAAGATATCCTGTATTCAAGGATTAGAAGAATTAATATTGTTAAAATGCCCATACTATGGAAATACTACCTATCGATTGAATGCAATCCTTATCAAAATTCCAATAACATTTTTCACGGAAATAGAAAAAACAATCCCAAAATTCATATGGAACCACAAAAGTCCCTGAATTGCCAGAGCAATCTTGAGAAAGAACAAAGCTGAAGACATCACACTATGTGAATTCAAAGTATATTATAAAGCTATAAGAATCAAAACAGTATGCTACTGGTATAAAAAACAGACACATAGACCAGTGGGACAGAGTAGAGAGCCCAGAAATAAACCCACACATATGCAGTCAACTAATCTTCAATAAAGTTGCCAAGAATGTACAATGGGGAAAGGATAGTCTCTTCAGTAGGTGGTGTTGGGGAAACTGGATATCCACATGCAAAAGAATGAAATTGGATCCTTATCTCACACCATATACAAAAATAAACTTGAAATGGATTAAAAATTTAAACATATGACCTGAAAATGTAAAATTACTAGAAGGAAACATAGGGGGAAAGCTCCTTGACATTGGTCTTGGCAAAGATTTTATGAATATGATTGCAAAAGCAAAAATAAACAGGTGGGATTACATCAAACTAAAAAGTCTGCATAAGAAAAGGAAACAAAATGAAAGTCAGGACCCTTGCGGCACCAGGGCCCAGTCTAAGGCCCAGAGGGAAGCGCCCATAGCCCAGCAGCCACTGAAGCAAGCTGAGATCTGCGTGGCACCTGGGCTCAGTCTAAGGCCCAGGAGGGAAGTACCCACAGCCCAGCAGCTACCGAGATGAGCCAAGATCAGACCCTTGCAGCACCGGAGCCCAGTCTGAGGCCCAGAGGGAAGTGCCCATAACCCAGCATCTGCCAAGGCGAGCCAAGACCAGACCCTTGTGGCACTGGGGCCCAGTCTAAGGGATAAGTGCCCATACCTCAGCAGCTGCTGAGGCAAGCCAAGACCTGTGTGGCACCAGGGCTCAGTCTAAGGCCCCAGGAGGAAGGGGAGCACAAACAGCCCAGCAGCTGCCAAGGTGAGCAGAGACCTGCGCAGCACCAGGGGCTTAGTCTGTGGCCACAAAAGTTGGAACAGGAGCCAAGGTAGTGTAATATAGTCACTGCCACACCTTCTGTCACCACAAGGACAGTTCACCACCACAGTAGCAGTCAGGTCCACTCTACAGGCAACCTGCCACTCACTTGACTACACTGATATAAAAAGAGTCACCAGTAGAGCCTGCAAGTAGAGGAGGAAGACTTTATCCTTATAGCCCACCCCAGAGTACCAGAAGAAGCAAGTCCTCTACCAGATGACAAAATAACAATGAAAAAATACTAGAACTGCAAACAAACAAGAAGATAGGACACCACTGAATGAATACACTAATGCTCAAATTCCAGACCCCATAGAACAAGGAATCCTTGAAATGTCTGAAAAGGAATTCCGAGCAGTGATCTTAAGAAAGCTTGAAGAAATAAAAGAAGATTCAATTAGAGAACACAGTGAAACAAGGAAAAATATCCAGAATATGAAAGAGGAAATTTACGGGCCAGCCCGGTGGCGCACTGCGCTAGTGCGCCGCTTGGGAAGCGTGGCGACGCTCCCGCCGAGGGTTCGGATCCCACATGCGGACCGGTTCCCGCTCACTGGCTGAGCGAGGTGCGGGAGCAACACCGAGGGTTGCGATCCCGTTGCCGGTCCTGG
>NW_007730715.1:114516-153268 GCF_000696425.1 Galeopterus variegatus
AAAAAAAAAAAAAAAAAAAAAAAAAAAAAAAGAGGAAATTTACAAAGAGATTAATACCTTAAAAAGGAGTAAATGAAAGATTCACTCAGTGAAATAAAAAACATAACAGAGAGCTTGAGCAGCAGGCTAGAACAAGCAGAAGAAAATTTCAGATCTTGAAGGTGGTCTTTTTGAAATAGGCAGACAAAAAAAAAAGGAAAAAAATTAAAAATAATGAAGAAAATCTCAGAGAGATAGCAGACAACCTCAAGTGCTCTAACATCCAAATTGTAGGTATTCCAGAAGGGAAGGAGAAAGGAAAAGGTATTGAAAACCTATTCAAGGAAATAATAACAGAAAACTTCCCAGGGGTAGGGAGAGATGCAGATCGTCAGATCCAGGAAGCTCAAAGGTCCCCAAGATCCTCTCCAAGACACGTTATAGTCAAATTTGCAAAGCTTAAAGACAGAGAGAGAATTCTAAACACAGCAAGAGAAAAGCATCAAGTCATCTATAAGGGAGCCTCCCTCAGACTAACAGCAGACTTCTCAACTGAAACCCTACAGGCCAGAAGAAACTGCAATGATATATTCAAAACACTAAAAGAAAAAAATTGCCAGCCAAAAATTCTTTACCCAGCAAGGCTCTCCCTTCAGGAGTGAGGGAGAAATTGTGTTATTTCCCAGAAAAACAAAAATTATGGGAGTTCACCACCACACGACCAGCCCTGCATCTGGAATCTGAATAATGATGATCAGTATCACAGATACACAAGAAAGAGGAAAACCTGCTGTTAAAACAAAAATGACAGTGAGAAAGAGAAAGAAGCTAAATCATGCCACCTCAAATTTCCAACTTACATTGAAGAAGAGAAATAAAAGGGGAAGTAATGGTCAAAAGATATTTAAAACATCTAAACCAAAAGCAGTTAAATGACAGGAATTAAACAATACCTGTCAATAACTACCCTAAATGTGAAAGGATTAAACTCCCCATTCAAAAGACACAGACTGACTGATTGGATTAAAAAGCTAGACCCAAGTATATCCTGTCTTCACGAGACCCACCTCACCTGTAGAGACACACACAGACTAAAAGTGAAGGGATGGAAAAAGATATGCCATGCAAATGGAAACCAAAACTGAGCAGGAGTAGCTATTCTTATATTGGATAAAATAGAATTTAAACCAATATGAAAAGGCAACGTATGGAATGGAAGAAAATATTTGCAAACTACATATCTGATTGGGGGCTAATATCCAAAATATATTAGGAACTTCTACAACTCAATAGCAAAAAACCACAGACAACATGATTTAAAAATGGGAAAAGTTTCTAAATAGATATTTTTTTCAGAGAAAACATACAAATGTTCAACAAGTATGTGTAACAGTGTTCAGCATTGCTAATCATCAGAGAAATATAAATCAAAACCACAAGATATCACCTCATACCTATTAGGATAGCTATTATCAAAAAGTCAAATGATAACTACTGTTGTTGAGGATGTTGAAAAAAGAGAACACTTGTACCCTGTTGGTGGGTACAAGCCATCATAGAAAACAATATCAAGATTCTCACAAAACTAAAAATAGAGCTATAGTACGATCCAGTGATCCCACTTCTGGTAATATATCCAGTGGGATTGAAATCAGTATCTGAATAAGATATCTGCACTCCCATGTACGCTGCAGCATGTTTCATAGTATCCAAGATATGGAAACAACCTAAGTGCTGTCAGTGGATGAATGGAGAAAATGTTACACACAGACCTAGTGGAATATTATTCAGCCTTAGAAAAGCAAATCCTGCCATTTGTGACAACATGGATGAACCTGGATTACATTATGCTAAATGTAATAATCCAGAAACAGAAAGACATTACCTCATTACGTCACTTACAGCTGGAGTCTGAAGAAGTCGAACTCATAGAAACAGTAGAAAGGTAGTTGCCTGGGGGAGAGGGTGATGGAGGAATTTTGGTCAAAGGGTACAAACTTTCAGTTATAATGTGAATAAGTTCTGGAGATCTAATTTACATCATGGTAACTATAATTAAGAATAATGTATTCTAAACTTGAAATTTGCTATGATAATAGATTTTAAGTTTTTCACCACACACAAAAAAATCGTTACTCCATGAGTTGATTAATACGTTTAATTGTGGTAATCACTTCACAGCGTATATGTACATCAAAACAACAAACTGTACACCTTACACTTATAAAATTTTTATTTGTTAATTATACCCTAATAAAACTGTGGGAGAAAAATGCGAAAAAGACTCGAATAGACATTTCTCCAGATAACATACAGAAATGGTCAATAAGCACATGAAAAGATGCAAATCTCACCAACCTTTAGAGAAATTGGTATCAAAAGTACAATGAGATACTACCTCACACCCATTAAGATGGCTATTATAAAAAAGATGGAAAATAACAAGTCAAGGATGTGAAGAAATTGGACCCCTTGTACACTTTTGGTGGAAATGTCAAATGGTACAGCTCCTGTGGAAAGTAGTATGGCGATTCCTCAAAAAATTAGGAATAGAGTTACCATATGATTCAGCAATGCCACTTCTAGGTATATACCCAAAAGAATTGAAAGCAGAGTCTCTAAGAGATATCTGTACATGCGTGTTCGTAGCAGCATATTCACAATAGGTAAAATGTGGAAGCAACCCAAGTATTCATCAGCAGGTCAACAGAGAAATGGATAAGCAAAATGGGATATATATGTACAATGGGAAATTTTCGGCCTCAGAAAGGAAGGAAATTGTGTCATGTGCTACAGCATGGATGAACCTTGAATACATTATGCTAGGCTAGTCACAGAAAGACAGATAATGTATTATTCCACTTATATGATATACTTAGGGTAGTCAAATTCCTACAGACAGAGAGTAAATGGTGATTGCCAGGAGCTTGGGGGACAGGGGAATGGGTAGTTACTATTTAATGGGTATAGAGTGTCAGTTTTACAAGATGAAAAGAGTTATGAAGATGTATGATGGTGATGGTCGCACAACATTGTTAATGTATTTAATACTACTGAACTATACACTTAAAAATGGTTAAGATGGTAAAATTTTTATGTGTATTTTACCACAATTTTTTTTTAAATGGAGAGAAAGAACCTGTACTGTAAAATGCATTCTTACATTTAAGCAAGTCTTCACTGTTATTCAAAATAATACAAACATAAGTTTAAGAAAAAAAAAATGAGTAATAAAAGGCTATTAAAAATGGCAAAAAAAGAAAAAAAACCCCAAAACATAAAACCCCACTTTTGCCCAGTGCCTTCTGAGGGATAGATTTTTTCCTCACTATTTTAATTTCTTTGTTGGTTTTGGGGGTTTTTTGTCTTTTTTTTTCATGTATTCTCTTTCTTGAGTCCATTTATGGTATTATAATTTCTTAGGAAGTTGTACATTTTCTATGTTTTCAGTTGTTTTGTCTTGAGGATATATATAGTTTATTTTAAAAATCTGTTTCATTTTCTTTGTAGAACTTATCACTAATTTAAGGGACTTACTCCTTTGTTACTTATTGCCACTCCTTCCCTCCATTAGACCGTTGTCTCCATGACTATAGGGACCTTGTCCGTCTTGCTCACTGCTGTATCTGCAGTGCCTAGAGCAGGGCCTGCCACATAGTAGCCACTCACTACATATTTGTTGAGGGAATAATTGTGTGATCCCTTTTCCATTGTTAATACTGTTTATTAGTGTTTCTCTTTTCAATTCTATTGCTAGAGACTTGTCTATTTTACTGGTCTTTTCAAAGGACCAGCTTTAGGTTTTCTTGATCAACTCAGTTTCTTACTTTTTTTCTTTTTTCTTTTCATTTCTTTTTCTCTTTACTAATTTCTTTCTTCTGTTTTCTCTGTGTTTTATTGTTGTTGTTCTTATTGTTATTCTAAATTCTTGACGTAAAGAAAACTAAGTTTTTCTGTTTTCCTTGTTTTCTAATACATATATTAAAGCCATAAATTTTCCTTCTCGCTTTGGCTCTCTGGGTTTTGATGTACAGTAATTCTAATGTTTTTTGTTTGTTTACTTGTAAATCATTGGTATTTTCCATTTTTATTTTCTCTTCAACCCAGGAGTTATTTAGAAGTACATTTTAAAATTCACAGACATGTACATGGGGGGGGGGGAATTGCTATTATGTTAATTTTTTTCCCCACATTATTGTCAACTGGCCTGTGTGATATCAGCTTTATAGGATTTTTTAAATATATATTTTGTATGTTATCTAGAACAGGGGTCCACAAGCTATAGCCTAAAGGTCAGATTGGCCTGGGGGGCCTGTATTTGCAAACCAAGTTTTATTGGAACATGGCCTCGCCCATTTGTTTAAATATCATCTATGACTACTTTCTAGCTACAATTGCAGAGTCGAGTTGTTGTAACAGAGACTCTGTGGTCCACACAGCTTAAAATATTTATTATCTGGTCTTCAGCTAAAAAGTTTGCTCACCCCTGACTTAAAACATAATTATTATGACTTTTTCATATGGGTTGTAAATATGTGTATTTCCCTTGGGTACAAGTTCTGTATATCCCTATTAGAATAAGCTTGTTAAGTTGTGTTATACCAGTCCTTATACTCTTGCCCACTGTTTGTGGTTTTTGATTTTAGGTATCTGAAAGAGATGTGTGTAAACCTCCCATCACAACTAAATTTGTCCACTTCTCATATTTAGTCAGGCTTAGCTTTATATCTTTTGAAGCTGTTTTGTTAGTACATAAAGATATATAAAGGTCATAACTATTATGTCTTTCTGCTGTATTTTTCTTTCATGCAGTATGAAATAGCCCTCTTTGTCCTATTTATTTATTAATTTCTTGAATTCCTTCTCTCTAAAGAATATTATTCTGTCAAGATTAGGTTCAGTAGCATATATTAGAAAAAAACTTAAACAAGAAAATAAATTAGTTTAAACAAGAAAGATTATTTCTTTCTTGGGTAAAAGAAGTCTGGAGACAGATATCCCAGGGCTCTGTGATGTCATCAGGGACACAGGTTCCTCTCTTCTGCTTGACCATCTTGGTATATGGTTTCCATCCTAAGGTCCCCTCATGGTCCACGAGACTTCTGGAGTTCCAGCCAGCACATCTCCATTGAGGGCCAGAAAGAAGAGGAAAGGTAGGAGGGCAAAAAGGGGCCCATCCCAGCTCAGCTGATTTCTAATAATTGACCTTCCCAGATGTCTCAGAAAACACTTCCACTTCTATCTCATTGGCAGAGCTTAGTCAAGTAGCCATACCTAAGCTACCAGGGAGGCTGGGAAATGTAGTCTTTCCCTTCAGCTAGCTATGTCTTGGCTAAAAAATGGCATTCTGTTACCAAGGACAAAGGTGACAATAGACATTTGGAATAGGCAGCCAGCAATGTCTGCCACTGCCTGTTGTGTGTTGTAGTTCTTGTTATTAGCATTTGTTTGCCTGTTGTAACTTTTTCTGTTCCTTTATTTTCAACCTTCTCAGTTATTTTGTTTTAAGTATGTCTCTTGTAAAATAAAGCAAGGTACTGAGTTATTTGGTTTTAAATAATCAGAACATCTATTATGAGGTGAGTGTAATGCATTCATTATATTATCATTACTGATATATATGGCAGTATTCCTGACATTATCTTTTTTGTTCTCTGTTTTCAATGCTTTTTATTTAATTCTTTTTCCCCTTCCTGCCACTTGACGGGCTGATTGAGTTTTCTATGATCTGGTTTATTTCTGTTTTTGAAATTGTCCTTTATCACTTCTTTCACTTATTACTCTTAATCTTTTCTAATTTTGTATTTGGAAATAATTTCAGATTTACAGAAAAGTCGTAAGAATATTACAAAGAATTCCTGTATACCCTGCACCCAGATTCCCCAAATGTCAAAATTTTATCACATTTCCATTGTCATTTTTTCTCTTTATGTGTATGGATATTTTATTCCCGAGAGTAAGTTGCATACATGATGCCCCTTCAGTAGGCATTTCCTAAAGAACAAATATATTCTCTTACATAGCAAAATGTAATTGTCAATACCAGGAAATTAAAATCCGTGCAATACTATTACCTAATCCATAGATGGTATTCATATGTCAGCAGTTTTCCTAATAACATCTCTTACAACAGAAGAGAAAAAAACACCTTTATTCTGGTCCACGATGCAGTCCAGGTTCATTCATTGAGCATAATTCTTTTGGCTCTTTAGTCCCCTTTGATCTGAAACAGTTCCTGTGTCTTTTGTGACCTTAATATTTTTGAAGATTACAGGTGAGTTACTTTGGAAAATGTCCCTCATTTTGTATTTGTTCATGTTTTATCATGAGTAGATGCAGATTATGCACTTTTGGCAAGAACGCCACTGACGCCATATTGTGTTCTTCTGGGTGATTTGTATCAGGAGGCA
Source organism: Galeopterus variegatus (assembly GCF_000696425.1). NCBI lineage: Eukaryota > Metazoa > Chordata > Mammalia > Dermoptera > Cynocephalidae > Galeopterus > Galeopterus variegatus. The sequence continues at coordinate 120,906 of NW_007730715.1, forward strand.
CATGATGTCAATTTGTCCCGTTACTGGTGATTTTAACTTTCACCATGTGCTTAAGGAAGTGCCTCTGAGGCTTTTCCATTGTAAAGTTACTGTTTTTCCTTTTGAAGTTAGTAAGTATCTTGTGGAGAGTTTTAGTATTTATCAATGATTCTTTGCTAAATTGTTTATTACTAAAATTGTTGTCAAGTGGCAATGTTCTAATTCTGTCATTCCTTCTATATTTACTAGTTGTCATCGTACTCCAAGAAAGAACTTTCCCTTCTCATTTGATTATTTATTCATTTACTTATTTATATTACTGTGAATGCCTGTATTCTTATGGGTTTTAATCTGTTACTTTGAAATACACATTGTTTCTGTATTGGCTAGTGCAAGCTCCTCATTTCTTTTTGACATATTCCTATCCTTCGTTAAGTACCACTTGATTTTCTGGCACAGAAAGATGTTACAGGTTCATCTTGTTCTTTTCTGTACCCATTTAGCATTTCTCCAAGGAGCCTTGTTTCCTTTTATTTTTTTTTAACAGCTTTATTGAGGTACAATTGATATATGGTAAACTACATGTTTAAAGTATACAATTTTGTAAGTTTTGACATGTATACACCTGTGAAACCATCACTACAATCAAGATAATGAAAGTGTTTATCACCCCCAAAAGTTTCCTTGTGCTATTTTGTAATTCTTCCCTCTTGTCACTCCCTATCCCTCCTTCAGCTACAGGAAACCCTGATCTGCTGTCACTATAGATTAGTTTGCATTTCAAAGAATTTGACGTATATGGAATCATAGAGAAGGTACTCTTTTTGTCTGTCTCCTTTCAGACACCATAATTACTCTGAGATTTTTCCATGTTATAGCACGTATCAATAGTTCGTTCCTTTTTATTACAGAAAAATACTAAATTGTATACGTATTTCACAATTTGTTTATCCACTTATCTGTTGATGGACATTTGAGATATTTGCAGTTTTTGTCTAGTACAAATAAAGCTACTTAGAACATTTGTGTATAAGTCTGTGTATAAGTCTCTTCTCTTAGGGATATACCTAGGAGCAGACTGGCCGAATCATATGGTAGGTATATATTTAAGTTTTTAAAAAACTACAAGACTGTTTTCCAAAACAGGTTGCTGGGATTTTGATTGAGATTATATTGAATCTATAGATCATTTTGGGGATAACTGACATTTTAATAGTATTGAGTCTTCTAATCTATGAACATGGCATATCTCTCCATTTATTTAGGTTTTTAATACTCTCAACAATGGTTTGTAGTTTTCCATCTACAGGATTTGCATATCTTTTCTCAGACTTATCCCTACACATTTCACATAGTACTGCTATTATAAATGCTATCATATTAATTTCAATTTCCTGTTGTTCATTGCTACTATATATAAATGTACAGTTGATTTTTATGTATTGAGTTTATATTCTACAACTTTGCTAAATTCACTTGTTAATTTTAGTACCTTTTATGAAGAGTCCATTGGATTATCTACATCGACGATTATGTCATATGTGTTTTTTAAAGTTTATTTTCATTAATTATACATATTCATGGGGCACAGAGCTGACCGTCAGCACCTGTGCCCAAGATGTGATGATCAGTTCAATCCTATCAACATGCCCACCACCGCAAATTGCAGTTATTCCCCATGTCCCGCACCCAACCTCTCCCCAACTCCCTCAGCAGGCCTAGGTCTGCTCTCCCTCTGCAAGTCCAGCACACCACTGTGGTCTTTCTTTCCTTCCTTCTTTCTCTCTCAGCTGCAACTTATGACTGAGAATGTGCAGTATTTCTCTTTCTGTGCCTGGCTTATTTCATGTAACTTAATTTTCTCCAAGCTAATCCATGTTACTGTGAATGGAAGAATTTCATTGTTTTTTATGGCTGTTTTCCATTATGTGTATATACACCACATTTTCCTGATCTACTTGTCTGTTGATGGACATTTAGGTTGTTTCCATATCTTGGCTATTATAAACAGAGCTGCGATGAACACGGGAGTACAGGTATCTCTTCAACATGATGATTTCCATTCCTTTGGGTGTATACCCAGAACTGGGATTGCTGGATCATATGGTAGTTCTATCTGTAGTTGTTTGAGAAACCTCCACACTATTTTCCATAGTGGCTGTACTAATTTACAGTCCCACCAACAGTGCAGGAGTGTTCCCTTTTCTCCACATCCTTGTCAGCATTTGTTATTCTCAGTCTTTTTGATTATACCCAGTCTGACTGTGGGGGGGGGGGGGGGGGGGGGTGAGATGATATATCAATGTGGTTTTAGTTTGCATTTCCATAATGATTAGTGATTTTGAGCATTTTTTCAAGTACCTGTTGGCCATTTGTATGTCTTCCCTTGAAAAATGTCTATTCAGTTCCTTTGCCCATTTTTTAATTGGGTTATTTGGGGTTTTTTTACTGTGTAGTTGTTTGAGTTCCTTGTATATTCTGGATAATAATCCCTTGTTGGATGTATAGTTTGCACACATTTTCTCCCATTCCATAGGTTGTCTGTCCACTCTGTTGATTGTTTCCTTTACTGTGCAGAAGCTTTTTAGTTTGATATATTCCCATTTCTTTATTTTTTTTTTCTTCTGTTGCTTGCACTTTTGGGGTCTTATTCATAAAATCTTTGCCCAGTCCTGATTCCTGAAGTATTTCCCCTATGTTTTCCTTTAGTAGCTTTATAGCTTCAGGATTTATGCTTAAGTCTTTAGTCCATTTCGAGTTGATTTTGGTATATGGCAAGAGGTATGGGTCTAGTTTCATTCTTGTGCATGTGGATATCCAATTTTCCCAGCACCACTTATTGAAGAGGCAGTCTTTTCCCAAATGTATGTTTTTGCTGCCTTTGTCAAATATCACTTGGCTGTAAGTATGTCGAGGCAGTTTTACTTCTTTTTTTCCAATATGGATACCTTCTGTTTATTGTTCTTGCCTTATTGCACTTACTGGAACTTCTAGGAAACTGTTGAATACAACTTGTGAGACCAGTCATGATCACTTTGTCCCCGATTTTTAGAGAAATCAGTTTTTCACCACTGAGAATGATGTTACCTGAAGATTTTTCATAGATTCCCTTTATCAGTTTGAGGAAATTTCCTTCTATTCCTAGTTTGCTGAGTTTTTTTTTTTTAATCAAAAATAGATGTTGTGTTTTGTCAGTTACTTATTCTGTATCTATTGAGATGATCATAAAGGTTTTTTTTTTCATTTTTATAGTCTGTTAATATTGATGAATTACATTGATTTTTGAATGCTAAAACAACCTTTCATTCTTGGAATAACTCCATTGATCATGATGACTTATTTATTTTATATATTATTGGAGTTGATTTGCTAAATTTTTGTTAAGAATTTTTGCATCTATATATGTGAGGGGTATTAGTTTGTACTTTTCTCATAAAGTCTTTCTCTGCCTTTGGTATCAGAGAAAGGCTGGCTTCAGAAAATAAGTTCCAATTTTATGAAAGAGTTGGCATAAAATTGGCATTAATTTTTCCTTAACATTTTGGTAGACTTCACCAGTGAAGCCTTCTGAGCCTGAAGTCTTGTTTGTGGGTAGCTTTTTAACTACAACTTTGATTTATTTAACAGGTATAAAACTATTCAGGCTATCAATTTCTTTCTTAGCTTTGGTAATTTGTGTCCTTCAAGGAATTTATCCATTTTATCTAAGTTGTTGAATTTATTGTTATAAAGTTGTTCATAATATTCTCTTATCCTTTTATTATCTGTAAAATCTATAGTAATGTCATCTTTCTGTATATTGATAATTTGTGTCTTTTTTCTGATAAAAGTCTGGCTAGAGGTTTAATAATTTTACCAAATATCTCAAAGAATCACCTCTGGTGTCAATGATTTTCTCTATTTTTCTATTGCTGTTCCACTTATGTTCACTTTGATTTGTGTTATTTCCTGCCTTCTGCTTACTTTGAGGTTCATTTGTTGTTGTTCTGGAGTTTTAAATTGGATGGATATTGAGTTCATTGATTTGAGACCTTCTTTTCTTATGTAAGTGTTGGGTAAGTGCTATAAATTTCTTTCTAAGTACTCTTTTAGTTTATCCCACAAATTTTGGTATCTGTTTTTATTTTTACTCATTTCAAAATACATTTTAATTTTCCTTTTGAATTTCTTATTGATCCACAGGTTATTTTGAAGTGTGTTGTTTAGTTTCTAAATACTTTGGAAATTTCCTGACATATTTCTGTTATTGATTTCAAATTTAGTTCTACTGTGGTCAGAAAAAAAGACTGTGTGACTTCAGTTCTTTCAATAATTATTGAGAATGTGTTATGGCCTAGAATATGGTCTGTACAGGTACTTCTTGACTTACAATGGGGTTATATCCTGATAAACTCATTTTAAGTCAAAAATATTGTGAGTCAAAAATGGATTTAATGCTGGCAACACAGCAGACAGTCCCCAACTTACAATGGTTCGACTTACAATTTTTCAACTTTACTATGGTGTGAAAGTGATATGTGTTCGGTAGAAACCATAACCTCATCATAAGTCAAAAGGAGCTCCTCGATTTATATCCCAATAAACCCATAGTAAAGTCATAAAATTGTAAGTTGAATCATCATAAGTGGGGGACTTATGTGTACAGGTGAATTTTCTGTGTACACTTGAAAAGGATATGTTTTCTGCTGTTAGGTGGAGTATCCACATCCTTGCCAGCATTTGTCATTCTCTGTCTTTTTGATAATAGCTAGTCTAACTGGGGTGAGATGGTATCTCAGTGTGGTTTTGATTTGCATTTCCCTGATGCTGAGTGGTGTTGAGCATTTTTTCATATGTCTCTTGGCCATTTGTATATCTTCCTTTGAGAAATACCTATTTGCCTCCTTTCCCCAATTTCGTAATCAGATTATTTGGGGTTTTTTTTTAGTATTATTTGAGTTCCTTATATATTCTGGATGTTAATCCCTTGTCAGATGTGTAGTTTGCTAATATTTGCTCCCATTCTTGAGGTTGTTCTTTCACTCTGTTGATTGTTTCCTTTGCTGTGGAGAAGCTTTTTAGTTTGATGTAGTCCCATTTTTTTTTTTTTTTTTTTTTTGCTTTTGCTTTTGAGGTTTTATTCATAAAGTCTTTGCCTAGGCCTACATCCTGAAGTGTTTTCACTATGTTTTCTTCCAGGAGTTTTATAGTTTCAGGTCTTATATTTAAGTCTTTAATCCATTTTGAGTTGATTTTGGTATATGGCGAGATGTATGGGTCTAGTTTCCTTCTTCTACACATGGATATCCAGGTTTCCCACCACCAATTTTTCAAGATACTGTCCTTTCCCCATTGTATGTTCTTGGTGCCTTTGTTAAAAATCAGTTAATTATAAGTACGTGGGTTGATTTCTGCGTTCTCTATTCTGTTCCATTGGTTCATGTGTCTGTTTTTATGCCGGTACCATGCTGTTTTGGTTACTGTATTAGTCCGTTTGCACTGCTTATAACAAAGTACCTGAAACTGAGTGATTTATAAGTAAAAACATTTATTGCTTACAGTTTCTGAGGCTGGAAAGTCCAAAGTCCATCTGGTGGTGACAACAGTGACCCAGGGGTCTCACATTCCAAGATGGTGGAAGCAGAGAGAGCAGAGACAGACAGACAGACTCTTTCTTCTTTTAAAGCCCTCAGAACCACGTGCCTGACCACCATTTCTAATCCATTCACTACTGCACGGTCCTACAATCCAATCACCTCTTCAAGGCTCCACCTTTCAGTTACCATAATAGGATTTCCCACCCTCTTAACAGTCACAGTGGGGGCTAAATTTCTGATACATAAAACTTGGGGGACACAATTCAAGCTTCAGTGAGTTTTGAACATAATTCAATCTACTACAGTTACTATAGTTTGTAGTATAATTTGAAGTCAGGTAATGTAATGCCTCTGGCTTTATTTATTTATTTATTTATGATCAGTATTGCTTTGGTTATTTGGGGTCTTTTGTTGTTCCATATGAATGTTAAGATTGCTTTTTCTATTTCTGTGAAGAATGTCATTGGTGTTTTGGTGGGGTTTGCATTGAATCTGTAAATTGCTTTGGGTAGTACAGACATTTTTACAACATTAATTCTTCCAATCCCTGAACATGCAATATCTTTATGTTTTTTGGTGTCCCCTTTAATTTCTTTTAGCAGTGTTTTGTAGCTCTAGGAGTTTTTTGGTAGAGTTTTTTGGTTTTTCTATATATATGATCATGTCATCTATGAACAGGGACACTTCGATTTCACCTTTTCCAATCTGGATGCTTTTTCTTTCTTTCTCTTGCCTGATTGCTCTGGCTGATACTTCCAGTACTGTGTCAAGTAGGAGTGGTGAGAATGGAAATCCTTCTCTTGTTCCTGTTCTTAAAGGAAAGGCTTTCAGCTTTTTCCCATTCCGGATGATATTGATGGTGGGTTTGTTACATACAGATTTTATTGTGAGATATTTTCCTTCTATACCTAATTAGTTGACAGTCTTTCTCAAAAGGAGATGTTGAATTCTGTTGAATGCTTTTTCTGCATCTATTGAGATAATCATGTGGTTTTTGTCCTTGATTTTGTTGCTGTGGTGTATCACATTTATTGAGTTACGTATGTTGAACCATCCTTGTATCCTTGGGATGAGTCCCACTTGATCATGGTGTATATCTTTTTGAGGTGTTGCTGTATTCTGTTTGCTAATATTTTGTTGAGGATTTTTGAGTCTATGCTCATTTAGGATATTGCTAGTAGCTTTCTTTTTTTGTTGTGTCTTTGTCAGATTTTGGTGTCAGTGTGACATCAGCTGGTCTCATAGAATGAGTTTGGGAAAATGGGCTCTGTTTCAGTTTTTTGGAATAGTTTGAAAAGGATTTGTATTAGTTCTTCTTTAAATGTTTGGTAGATTTCAGCAGTGAAGCCATCTTGTCCTGGGCTTTTTTTTGCTGGGAGACTCCTGATCACTGCTTCAATCTTGTTGCTCATTATTGGTCTGTTCATATCTTCTATTTTTTCTTGGTTCAGTCTTGGTAGTTTGTATGTGTCCAGAAATTTGTCCATTTCCTCCAGTTTTTCAAACTTGTTGGCATATAGTTGTTCATGATAGTCTCTAATGATTCTTTGTATTTCTGTGATATCAGTTGTAGTTTCTCCTTTTTTATTTCTGTTTTTTGTTAGTTGGGTCTTCTCTCTTCTTAGTCTAGCTAATATTTTGTCTATATTGTTTATCTTCTTGTATAAACCAACTTTTTGTTACACTGAAATTTTGTATCTATTTTTTTGGTTTCTATTTCATTTATTTGTGCTCTGATCTTAATTATTTCTTTCTATCTACTAATTTTGGGATTTAATTGTTCTTGTTTTTCTATTCCTTTGAGGTTGTTTATTCAAAGTTTTTCTATTCTTTTTTTTTTTTTTTTTTTTTTTAAAGATGACCGGTAAGGGGATCTTAACCCCTGACTTGGTGCTGTCAGCACCACGCTGACCCAGTGAGCGAACCGGCCATCCCTATATGGGATCTGAACCCGTGGCCTTGGTGTTATCAGCACCACACTCTCCCGAGTGAGTCACGGGCCGGCCCCAAAGTTTTTCTATTCTTTTGAAGAAAGCATTTATTGCAATAAACTTCCCAATTAGTACTGCTTTTGCAGTATCCCACAGGTTTTGGTATGATGTGCCTTTATTTTCATTAGTTTCAAGAAATTTTTAAGTTTCCTTTTAAGTTTAATTTCTTCTTGGACCCATAGGTCATTCAGGAGCATGTTGCTTAATTTCCATGCATTTGTATGTTTTCCAGAGTTTTGTTTGTTATTGATTTCTTGTTTTAATCTGTTGTGGTCTGAAAAGGTACTTGAAATGATTTCAGTTTTTAAAAATTTGTTGAGACTTGATTCCTGACCTAACATGTGGTCTATCCTGGAGAATGTTCCATGTGCTAATGAGAAGAATGTGTATTCTTTACTTGGGTGAAATTTTCTGTAGATATCTGGTGGTTCATTTGGTCTTAGTGTAGTTTAAATCCTGTGTTTCACTATTGGTGTTGCCTAGATGATCTTTCCAGTGCTGAGAGGGGGGTGTTCAGGTCCCCAACTGTTATTGTATTGGCATCTGTCTCTTTTTTTAGGTTTAATAGTGTTTGCTTTATACATCTGGCTACTCTGGTATTGGGTATATATATACTATGATTGTTATGTCTTCTTGCTGCATACATCCCTTTATCATTTCATAATGGCTTTCTTTGTCTCTTTTTATGGTTTTTAGTTTAAAGCCTATTTTATCCAATATAATAATAGCTATTCCTGCTCATTTTTGGTTTCCGTTTGTGTGGTACATTTTTTTCCATCCCTTAACTATTAGTCTGTGTGTGTCTTTAGAGTGAGGTGAGTCTCCTGAAGACAGCATATAGTGGGTTCTAGCTTTTTAATCCAGTCAGTCAGTGTCTTTTGAGTGGGGAATTTAATCCATTTATATTTACGTTTATTATTGAAAGGTATAGTGTTGCTACTGGAATTTTGATTTTTGTGTGGATGTTTTAGATATCTTGTTCTTTTCTTCCTATTTATTGTTTGTCTTCCTTGTTTGTTGGTTTTTTGAGGTAGTTAGATAAAATTTTCTTCTCTTTCTCGTTTGTATTTTTGTTCTACCAGTGGTTTTTGTTCTTTCTTGTCTATTCATGGTAGTGATTATCAGTTTTGGGTTCCAGATGCAGGACTCCCTTGAGGATTACTTGTAGGGCTGGTCATGGGTTGGCGAGCTCCTGCAGATTTTGTTTGTCTGGGAAATGTACTGTTTCTCCTTCATTTCTGAAGGATAGCCTTGCTGGATATTGTATTTTTGGCTGCCAATGATTTTCTTTTAATATTTTGATTCTATCATCCAATTCTCTTTTGATCTATAGAGTTTCTGTTGGGAAGTCTGCTGTTAATTTGATGGAGACTCCCTTACAGGCGACTTGACGCTTTTCTTGTGTTGTTTTTAAGATTCCTTTTTGTCTTTGAGCTTTGCCATTTTGACTGTAATGTGTCTCAGAGAGGACCTTTTCGGATTGAATCTGTTTAGCGATATTTGAGCCTCCTGGATCTGAAGGTCCATGTCTCTCCCTACACCTGGGAAGTTTTCTGCTATTACTTCATTGAATAGGTTTTCAATGCATTTTCCTTTGTCCTCCCCTTCTGGAACACCCATGATTCAGATGTTTGTGTGCTTCGGGTTATCTGCTTGCTCTTAGATTTTCTCCTTTTTTATTCTTTCTTTTTCTTTTTATTCTCTTTTTTTTTTTTTTTTTTTTTTTTGGTACATGTGGGTTATTTCAAAATGACTATCTTCAAGATCAGAAATTCTTTCTTTTGCTTGCTCTAACTTGCTGCTTAAGCTCTTGGTTGTGTTTTGTGTTTTTTATTTCATTGAATGAATCCTTTCATTCAGGAATTCTACCACATTCTTTTTTAAAGTATTAATCTCTTCGTAAATTTCCTTCTTCACATTCTGTATACTTTTTCCCGTTTTGTTATGTTGTCTGAGTCTTCTTATATCACATTGAGTTTCCTTAAGATTGTTGCTTGTAATTCCTTTTTAGTCATTTCAAGCGCTTACTCCTCTATGGGATCTGGTACTTGAGAATTATCATATTCTTTGGAGAATTATCATATTCTTGTTTTTTTTTTTTTCTTATTTCTAGTATCTCTTTATTGATGTCTAGTCATCTGGCAGAGCAGTTACTTCTTCTATTACTCTGGCTTAGGCTTTGAGGATAGAGACTTCTTCCTTTTGATGTGTTTTATATTGACCATTGAGTGGGCTGTTTTAGTACTGATTCCAGGTAGACACAGTAGTGTAGTCTCTGTGTGGGTACTTTGGCCATATTCAGTGTTGGAATTGTGTGTGAATACTTCTGTGGCCCAGTCACTGGGGCACTTAGTGATTTCTTGCTGAGGTTGGTGACACCGTGTTCATTCGTCCAGGATGTGGGCAATCTGTTGAGTTCTTGAGAGAAGCACCTGGGTGCCCTGTTGCTCTGTGGCTGGGTTGTGTGACCCTGGGCAGACCTGTTGGCACCTCAGCTAGTGCCCCTTGACCCTTATGGCTGCACTGGGGTATACTGCAGCTCTTCAGTTTGAACGGGTGACCCTGGGTGGGTTTTCTCTTTCCTCTTACCTACAGGCTGAGGCTCTTCCTTGGAACCATGTTACCCCAGTTGGGAGATAGGTTGGTGGCAATTGGGAATTTTCTTCCGTACTCTATTTGAGTAACGAGGTTTTCTGTACACTCGTGGGGTTCCACAAGTGTCTCTCCCTGGGTCAAGGCAGCACCATGGGCTGTGGACATACTTCCCACCCCCAGTTGTGCTACTGGGTATGGCAGCATAATTCCCCCTCTGTTGGGCCACTGGGTCATGGGTTTGCACTAACTCACCTCTTCCCCCAGGCTCCACTGGTGACTCTCCTTTTGTTCATGCTGACAAGTGGTTACTGGGCCACCTCTAAGGTGATGGTGGTTGCTGGTTTGGCCACACAGCCATCCTGGTGGTGGCAGTTGCTGTGGCAGTTGCTTTTGTGGACCATTTGCACAGCACCATTGTCTGTGGCAGTGGTGAGGAGCACTGCTGCTGGAGAGGTCACCAGGTGCACTGATGCCACCAGTCAGGTGGGGAGAGCTGTTTCCCACAGCCAGCAACATCTCCAGGTGCACTGCTGCTGTCAGTTGGGCAGATGGGCCTGCTTCCTGGAGCTGGGGAGGTCAGTGGGTTCAGTGATGCTGTCATTCCAGTCTTTGTCTTTTGAGTGGGGATTTTAATCCATTTACATATAGGGTGGTTGTTGAAAGGTATTGTCTTACTCCTGGCATGTTATCAATTTTCATTGGATGTTTTAAATATCTTTTGTTCCTTTCTTCCCCTTTTATTTTTTGTCTTTGGTGTTTTTTGGCTATTGGAGGTGGTTAGATAAACTTTCTTTCTTTTTCTCATTTGCATTTTTGTTCTGCCAGTGGGTTTTGTTATTTCTTGTGTATTCATGGTAGTGATTGTTGTTTTTTGGATTCCAGATGCAGGACTCCATTGAGGATTTCTTGTAGGGCAGGTCATGTGGTGATGAACTCCCATAGTTTTTGTTTGTCTGGGAAATACACTATTTCTCCTTCTTTTCTGAAGGATAGCCTTGCTGAGTATAGTAGCAATTTTTTTTCTTTAAACTGGAAGTTTTTTTCTTTAAATACTTTGAATATATTATCCCATTCTCTTCTGGCCTGTAGGGTTTCTGCTGAGAAATCTGCCATTAGTCTGATGGGGACTACCTGATAGGAAGCTTTTCTCTTGCTGTTTTTAGGATTTTCTCTTTCTCTTTGACCTTTGCCAGTTTGATTATAATGTGTTTCAGAGAGGACCTTTTTGGATTGAATATGTTTGGAGATCTTGAATGATCTGAAAGTTGTGTCTCTCCCAATATCTTGGGAAGCTTTTGCTCTCACTTTGTTGAACCTGTCTCAATGCCTTTTCTTTTCTCTTCCCCACTCAGAACACCCATGATTCAGATGTTTTTGCACTTAAGCTTGTCTGAGAGCTTGTAGATTTTCTTCAGTTTTTTTATTCTTTCTTTCTTTCTTTATTTATTTTGTGCACCTGTGTTATTTTGAAAAGAGTGTGCTCCAAATCAGAAATTCTTCTGCTTGCTCTATCTGGTTGCTTAAGCTCTTGGTTTTATTTTGTTAATAAATGAATCCTTCATTTCCAGGAGTCATGCTACATTCTTTTTTACAGTATCTATCTCTCTATACATTTCCTCCTTCATATCCTGAATAATTTTTCTCATTTTGCTGTGTCTTCTGAGTCTTCTTTTATGTCATTTAGTTTCCTTAAAATTGTTGCTTGGAATTCCTTTTCAGTCATTTCAAAGATTTTCTGCTTTATGGGGTCTGATACTTGAAAATTAATTGTATTCCTTTGGTGGTGTCATATTTTCTTTCTTTTTTTGTTGTTGTTGTTGTTTTGTATTTCTAGTATCCATACATTGATGTGTGGACACCTGGTAAAGCAGTTGCTTCTTTTATTACTGTGGAGAGACTTTTGAAGAGAGAGACTCCCTCCTGTACTTGTGTTTTATATTGACCGTTGAGTAGGGTGTTTTAGTATTAGTTCTGGGTAGATGCATGACTGTAGTCTCTGTGTGGTTTCTTCAGCTATATTTAGTATTGGTGTTGTATGTGAGTGCTTCTGTGGTCTAGGCACTGGGGCACTTAGTGGTTCCTTGATGAGGTTAGTGACACTGTGTTGGGCTGTCAAGGATTTGGGTGACATCTTAAGTTCTCTGAAGAAGTGCCTGGGTGCCCTGTCACTGTTTGGCTGGGGTGCATGACCCCAGGTGGGCTTGTTGGCATCCTGGCTAATGTCTTGTGACCCTCATTGGTGCACTGGGGTATACTGGAGGTCGTCAGTTTGAATGGGTGACCCTGGTCAGGGTTTCTCTTTCCTTTTTCCTACAGGCAGAGGCTCCTTGTGCGTCCTTGCTTACCCCAGTTGAAAGATGGGTTGGTAGTAATTGGGAATTTTCTTCCTTACTCTATTCAGTTATCCTGGATTTTTGCACTCTTCATGGGCTCTGTTTGTGTCTGTCTTGTAGTCTTTTAGGAGTGTCATGTTTCCCTGCTTTTTCATGCCTCCCGTTTATCTGCATTGATATCTGGGCATCTGGTGGTAGTGTATTCTCTTAAGTTTTGAAGTGGTTTTTGAGGGGAGAGATTCTTACCTGTAGAAGTGTTTTACATTGATAGTCAGGTTGGGCTACATAGGTTTGGTTCTGGGTGGCATGGTAGTAAGTGCCAGCTCATTCCCCACAACTTCTTCACTTGTGTGGGCAGGCTGCTGTGTCATATGGGACACTGGACTCCCTTGGAAGGTGGCATGGATCTAGGCTGCTTCTACACCCCCAGCATGTTCTCTGCTGGTGCTGATAGGCTCACTGCGTCTAAGCTCCAGTGATAGGAGGGCATGGATTCAGGCAGCCACTTGCAAGGGACTGGTGCAGTCCTTCTCACTGTCTGTGGGAGCAGGCACAGGGCAGAGCTCTGGGCTCCAAGATGAGGAGGTCGTGGATATAGGTAACCAGTGCAAAGGGCCAGCACAGCCCCTGGCTCATTGTCCACTGGAGTGGGTGCAAGGTGGGACTTGTAGCTCCTGGAGGAGGATGGCCTGGATCTAGGTAACTGGGGCAGGGGGCTGGTGCAGTCTCCATCTCACTGTCTACTGGAGCAGGTGTGGCATTCAGTTGGACATGGCTTGTAGCCCCTGGGAGAAGGAAGGTGTGCATCTAGACAACCAGCGCACCCCCCCACACACACACTCACCACTGGCATGGGCAGCTCCCCTATATTGAGCAGGGCTCTGTGCTCCTGGAAAGAAGGAGGGCACATATCCAGGCAGGCGGTACACTCCCCCCATGCACTTCACTGGAGTGTGTGGGGATGCTGGGTCAGTGGGACTCTAATCTTCCCTGGCTTCTATCTCACAATGGTGGTGCCTAGAGGTAGACTGGGATGGGGCAGAGGAGGGAGTCACTCCTTGCATAGTTTCCCTCTGAGAAAATATATTTGTGTGGGCTCTTAGTCTCTGCACACACTGGGCTCACTGTCCATGAGTGCCACACTGTTAGCCTGCAGCCTGGTTTGCAGGCATCTAAGGTGAAGGTGGCGGCTGCCAGCCCTCCCCTGTCTACCTTGTCCCAGCAGTGTGGGGTTTCTCCAAACTCTGCGCCAGTCCTGGTTGAGAGTTTCTCCTGTCCTTCTATGCTACTGTCTCAATTTTCCAGGTCTTTGGGGGTGGGGGGGGGGGCCTCACTTTTAAGCTGGATTCCGTTGTTTTCTCCTAGACATGCTACTCTTCAAGTGACTATCTGTTTGCTGCTTTGGACTTTCTTTGCACCAGGGGCAAGGGCTGGCCACCTCTAGTCAGACATCTTGCCTAGACTCTTATCAGTTTTTTATTTATTTATTTATTTATTTATTTAGGCAGTGGCCAGTACAGGGATCAAACTGTCAACCTTGGTGTTATCAGCACCACACTCTGACTGAGCTAACCACTAGTCCTGATTAATATCTTCTGAAGCTCTATTACTAGACCTTCATGTATACATTCTGTATTTTTTATGAATTGATCTTTTTGTCAGTATGAAATTACCCTCTTTATCCCTTTTAGTATTCTTTGTTCTGAAATCAGCTTTGTCTGATATTAATATAGCCTTACCTACTCTTTTTTGAGTATTGTTAGCATGTTGTATCTTTTTACTTTTAACCTACTTGTGTATATATATAGTCAGGTCTCCCATTTTTATCCAATCTGACAATCTCTGCCTTTTGATTGGCATATTGAGATCTTTTGCACTTAATATGATTACTAATGTGGCTAGGCTTAAATTTACCATTTTGCTATTTGTTTTCTATTTGTCTTATCTGAGTTTTGTTCACTTTTTCTTCTTCTGCCTTCTTTTGGATGAATTAAGTGATTTTTATTACTGTATTTTATCTCTTTTATAGGTTTATTAGCTGTAATCCTTTGTTATGTTATTTTAGTGGTTGCCTTAGGGTTTATCACAGGGTGTCTCAATATTGGCACTATTGACATTTTGGGTCAAATAATTGCATGTATATGTGGTGGGGGGTTGGTATTCTGTGCCTTCTAGGATGTTTAGCAGCATCCCTGACCTCCGCTCACTAGATGCCAGTAGCACCTTCTCAGTTCTCAAAATCAAAAATGTCTCCAGATATTGCCAAATGTTCCTTTTAGAGAAAAATTACCCCTGGTTGAAAAGCACTGTTTTACAGTATACATCTTTTACTTATCACAGTCTGCCTTCAAGTGATATTATACTAGTTCACATGTAATGTAAAACTCTTGCAACATTTTACTTTCATTTCTCCCCTCCTGGCCTTTTTCTAGTGTCATTATACATTTCGTTTTATGTATATTATAAAGCCATAATGTTGTTATTAGTTTTACTTTAAACAGTTGATTATCTTTTCAAGAAATTTAAATAAGAAAATAGTATCTTCGTACTTATTCATGTAGTTACCATTTCTAGTGCTCTTCGTTTCTTTGTTTCCATCTGGTATCATTTCCTTGCTTCTTGAAGGACATCCTTTAGTAGTTCTTGTAGTGCAGCACTGCTGGTGAGGTATTCTTTCACCTTTAGTTTTCTCATGCACAGTGCCCTGATCAGCCCTCAACTGAATACTTGGAGAGGAGCCTCTGAATATCTCTGGGGTTCTCTGTCTGTGAAGCTTTCTCCTTTACAGTACTTTGCCCTGCAAACTCAAGCCACCTTGGCTTTCCCAGAGTCTCAGTTCCATCTTCTCAACTCAGGGAGACCACCAAGCTCTACATGGGGCTTCCTCTCCCTGTGCTACAGCTTAGAAACTTTCTCCAGGTAGTAGGCTGACACTCACCTTGCTTGTCTTTCATCTCTCAGGGAATCACTGTCCTTCACTGCCTGTTTTCCAGTGTCTTGAAAATTGTTGTCTCACATTTTTTTTTCCACATTTTTTTTTTTTATGGATCTTAGCCTGCACCATGGTTCCTTTTAGTGAAGGATACTGTTTTGAAACCAAGGACTGGGTGCTAGGTGTGCTCATTGCTACTAGGGTATCATTGCTTCTAGACTTTCTCAGTGTACAAAGTTATGAAGAAGAAGGTGTGTGTGTGTGTGTGCATGCATGTGTGAGTTCAAACTAATAATTCCAATCCCATTCCCACACCTTAGGGTTCATCCTAACATTCTCCCTTTCCATATTTGCAGCTATCTTCTCTAACAGAGAGAAACTTTGCTCCTGGTATCCACAATAAGTTTACTTATTGCTCAGTCTAGAATATACAGAAAGTAGTTTTGGAATTGCTAACCTATATCACTGTAAAAAAACAAACCTACCAACTAGGAGATCAAAATTTGTTTAGAATTCTTTTTATTGAGTTTTATTGAGTTATAATTGATATACAAAAATTGCACATATTTAATGTATACATTTTGATGAGTTTAGACATATGCCTGAAAGCATATACTCAACATAATGTATTCAAAAGTTACTTGGGTTTGGTCTTTTTTCCCCCCACCACTTTAGTGTGGTTATATTATTCATTTGAAAGACAGGTTGTTTTCCATTTTAGAATTTTTTACACCCGTACTTTTTTCCCCCTTTGGAGTATATAAAACATCAACAGGGTTCCAAAAGTCAGAACTATAGAGTTTAGAGTTTATTTTGCATATTATGACATATGAATCTCGTATCTCTTTCCAGGGGCTGTCTACCTGTCCCAAATCCATTTATTTAAAAAGTCTGTCTTCACCCCAGTGATTTTAGATGCCACCTTTTATCATATACAAAAATTCCCTGTTCACATGGATCTATTTCTGGACTTTCTGTTCTGTCTGGCTGTCCATTCATTTACCAGTACCACATTAATGATAGTGGCTTTATTGTATGTTTTACTATCTGTAGGGCTAGTCTCCACTGTAGCTTTTCCTTCTCACTGTTTCCCTATTCTTACATGTTTAGTTTTCCATGTGAATTTTACTATCAGATTGTCTAGCCCCAGATAAAAAACTTTCTGGTATTTTTATTGAGATTGTGTTAGATTTATAAATTAATGTGGAATTAATCTTTATGTTGTTGTATCGTTCCTTCCAAGAACACTGGATGTCTTTCCATTTGCTCTATCTGCTTTTGTGTCTTTAGAGAAAATTAAATGTTTTTATATAGATTTTGCATATTTCT
This sequence comes from Galeopterus variegatus, assembly GCF_000696425.1. Lineage (NCBI taxonomy): Eukaryota > Metazoa > Chordata > Mammalia > Dermoptera > Cynocephalidae > Galeopterus > Galeopterus variegatus. The sequence continues at coordinate 137,641 of NW_007730715.1, forward strand.
TGAATATTATTGAAGTTTATTTCTAAATATTTTATCTTCTTTTTTGCCTTTGTGAATGGGTTTGTTTTTTCTACTACACCTTCTCTTTATTACTTATATACTTGAGGGCTATTATTTCTGTATGTAAATTTTTACCTTCCTAAATTCTTTTATTCTTTAAGTTAATTTTACCTTTGATTTTCTAGAGCTTTCCAGATAAACATCACATCCCATCCGTCAGTAGAAATAGTTTTACTTCTCCAATTTCTATGCCTCTAATTAATTTCTTATGTGTAATTGCATTGTGTAATATCTCCTTTGCAGGATTAAATAGTAGTGGAAATAGTAGGCAGTCTTTCTTTGTTTCCGATCCTTGTGGAAATTTCTGTAGTATTAACGTACTAAGTAAGATTCTGTGTTCAGGACTAAGGTATAACACACTTTTCATATTAAGAAAGTATCCATAAATTCCTACTTTCCTCTTTTATTCTATGTTTTGATCAGGGATAGGTGTTGAATTTTGTTAAGTTTTTCAGTATCTGTGGAGGCAATAATGATTTTCCATAGATCTATTAATATGGTGTATTATATTAATAGATGTCCTACTATTGAACCACCCTTGCCTTCCTGGAAAAAATTCCTCCTAGGTTATAATGTATCATTTTCTTAATGTGGTATTGGATTGTGTTTGCTAATATTTTATTTAGTACTTTTACATCAATAATCAGAAGTGAATCTTTCTGGAATATTCTTTTTTTGTACTGTCTTTATCAGGCTTAGGTATCTGTATTATACTTGTTTCATAAGAATTGTTTGGAGTTTTCTTTCATTTTCTAGGCTCTGGCACAATATATGTAGCACTGGGGGCACTGTATTCTTTGAAAATTCCTCTATGAAATCAACTGTGCCTTTTATTTTGTGGGGCAGGTTCTTGATATATTTCTCTATTTCTGCTGTGGACATTCAGTTCCTTGATATATTTCTTTATTTCTGCTGTGGGAATTGATCTCTGTTTACACTTTCTTTCTATAATGGGGTCAATTTTGGTAAAGTGTATCTTACTAAGAAATTGTTCATTTTGTCTGGTTTCCAAATTTATTTACATAGAGAGCTCTCTGCCAGATAGTCTCTTATGGTCTTTTAAATCTCTTTTATTTCAATAGTTATCTCCCCCTTGTCATTTCATATTTTGTATATTTGTGCTTTTTCCTTTTTTCCTTGGTTATGTTAGCTAGTGGTGTGTTGATTTTGTTAACTTTCTCCAAAACAATCGTTTTTATTTATTTGATTATTTTTTCTATGCCTGGCCTCATTTTTCTTCTATGTTCATTCTTTCCTTCCTTATGTCTTATTTTAGTTACTTTGTTGTGCTTTGTCATAGTGTTTGGAGTTTGGAAATTAATGAATATATATTTGGTCTTTTATTATTATTGATATAAGTGGTTAAGGGTATGAATTTTCCACTTATCTTTGTTTTAAATATATCTCATAGATGCTGATAAGTAGTATTTTCAATCTCTTATCTTTTAAAAAGTTCTTTAATGTTAATTTCCCTTCTACCCCTCTATTGTGTTCCATTCTTTCTTCCTTCCAATCTGATATCCATGCTGTAGCCTTTCTAAATGGTTCTGCTCCCTAATGCCATCAGAATAAAGCCCAGAACCTGAAGCCCTTCATAGTTTGCATATGTCACCAGCCATGCTCTCTCAGTCATCATATTCTGGTGAGTGAGCAGTAGTATCTCGTTGTGGTTTTAATTTGCAGTTTTCCAGTGACTAATTAGGTTGAGTACCTTTTCAAATGTTTATTGGCCTTTTGGATATACTCTCATGTATAAGCCATCCATTTTTTTTTTAACTTTATTACTTTGAAAGAATTCTAATGTATTCTGGATACAAGCTCTTTGTCAGCTATATCTATTCCAAGTATCTTCTCTGTGCCTCTGGCCTGGTTTTTACTATCTTAATAGAAATTTGATGAGCCTAAGTTGTTTATTTGACATAATAGTTCAAAATATCTTTCCATTTTTTCAGGCTAGAGTTTTTAAGTGTCCTATACTACTTAAGAAATATTTCCCTACCCCATGGAGATTCTTTAGTGTTTTGCCATGTTTAAACCTATAATCTACTTAGAGCTGACTTTGGGATATGATATGGGACAGGAGTTTAGTTTCCTTTTTTCCCATTTGTATATCCAATTGACATGGCACTATTTATTGCTGCCTTGCCACTTTGGCTTAAATCAAGTGTCCATATATTTGTATAAGTATATTTCTGGACTCTTGTCCATTCCATTTTGTCTATGTGTCTATCCATGTGCCAGTAACACAATGTATTGATTACTGTAACTTTATAATAAGTCTTGATATCTGGTACTGTTAGTTCTCCCTTTGTTGTTATTCTTCAAGATTATCTTGGCTATTTTTGGACCTTTGTGACCTCACTTAATTCGTCACAATAATCTTTTATATTTTTCAGTGCAGAAGTCTTGCGCATCTTGCATTGACATTATTCCCAGGAATTTGGCGTTTTATGCTATTGTAATTGATATCTTTTCAAAATTTTTATATTCTAATTGGTGCTGGCTATTTAGATAATAAATTGATATATATATCCAGCACCTTGCTAAATATACTTATTAATTCTAATGATTTATCTGCAGATTGAATTTCCTCGGGATTTTCTATGTAAACAGTCATGTCTTCCATAAATAAGGGCAGTATAATTTCACCCTTTCCAATCCTTACGTCTTTTTATTTCACTTTCTTGCCTTATACTGGCTCAGTCTTTTAGTAAAATTTCTGAATAAAATCTCAAAGAGAGTGATTTCAGAATTTCACCATTATCTCTGGTGTTTAATGTAGAGTTTCTGTAGATAGCTCTTATCATATTAAAGAGGTTCCCTTCTATTCCTAGTATCCTAAGACTTTCTCATGAATTATTGTTGAATTTTATCAAGTGCTTCTTCTTCACTTATTAAGATAATCATATGATTATTTACCTTTACACTTTTAATGTGGCAAAGTTGCATGGACTGTTTTCTGAATCTTAAACCAACTTTTCATTCCTAGAATAAACCCGGCTTAGTCATCATGTATTATCTCTTTAAATGTATCACTGGATTCAGTAGGTTGATCATTTTAGGAATTCTATAGCTCTGTTCATAACTGAGATTGACCCATAATTTTGTTTTCCTTACACACCCTTGCTAGGTTTTGATATCAGCGTTATGCTAGCTGCATTATATGAAGTAGGAAGTGTTTCCATATCTCAATTTTCTGAAATAGTTTGTATAAGACTGATACTTTTTTTTCTTTAAATGTTTGACAGAATATAACCAATTAGCAATCTTGGTGTGGAGTTTTCTTTATGAAAAGTTTTAAGTTATGAATTCAGTTTCTTTAAAAGATTTAGGACTATTCTGACTTTCTGTATCTTTTTAGTTTTGGCAAGGTGTGCTTTTATAGGAATGTACCCTAAAAACTTAATTTACATTATTAACAATATCCTCTTATTATCTTTTTAAAGATTGTAGGATCTAAAGCAATTTCCCCCTTTTCATTCTTACATTGGTAATGTATTCTCCACTTTTTGATCAATCTTGCTGGGGATTTATTAATTTTATCAATCTTTTCAAAAGAACCAAGTAGCCATATGTCCCTCCAAGCACTGATTTAGGTACATCTCTAATTTTTATTTTTTTTTTTAAACTGTACTTCAGTTCAAACTATTTTCCAATTGCCTTCTGATTTATTATTTGATGCAGGGGTTATTTAGAAGTAAATTATTGAATTTCAAAACATTGGATGATTTTGCATATAAGGTGAAATAAACACATGCCACCCCTATATCTCATTGAACTCAACTATACAACCTGGACAGTATGCCAGGCCTAGGTATTTGTGAACTCTGGAAAGCAAATAACAATAGGTGGGTTGGGGAAGGACCCCAAAATTCAAAATACCACAGAAGTGGTATAAACAAGATCCAAAGTCTTATAATATAATATCCAAAATAACCAGGATACAAACCAAAATTACTCAGTAAATTAAGAACCTCAGAAATCTCATCTTGTATGGGAAAAGGTAATCAACAGACACAAAAGGCAAGATGACACGTATGTTGGAAATACCTGACCAGACTTTAAAATCAGCCATTATGAAAATGCTAAAGCTATCAATTACAAAAAAATGTTGAAACAAATATTTAAAAGGAAAGCATCAGGTAAAAAATAGAAGATAAAAGAACCAAATGGAAATTTTAGAGCTGAAAAATATAAGAATATTTAAAAACTCACTAGATTAAAAGTGAGAACACAGTGGAGATGACAAAGGAAAGAGTCAGTGAACTTGATGACAGATCAATAGAATTATCTAATCAGAACAATAGACAGGAAAAAAAACACTGGGGAAAAAAGGGACAGAGCTTCAGAAACCTGTAGAAAAACAATAAAAGGTGGCAAAAGATATATATGTATAGATCAATGGAATAGAATCACGAGTTCATAAATAAACCCATACATCTGTGGCCAGCTGATTTTCAACAAGTGTGCTGAGATGATTCAACAGGGAAAGAAAAGGCAATTCAACATGTGGTGCTGGGACAACTGAATATCTACATGCAAAAGAATGAAGTTGGACTCCTACCTCGCCCAGTATACAAATATTAACTTCAAATGAATCAAATACCTGAATACAAGAGCTAAAACAACAAAACCCTTAGAATAAAACACAGGGGTAAATCTTCATGACCTGGAATTTTGCAGTGGTTTCTTAGGTAAGATACCAAATACACAAGGCACAAAAACAAAAAACAGATAAATTGGACTTGATAAAAAACAAAAACATTTGTGCATCAAAGGACATTATCAAGAAGGTGAAAAAAACAATCTATGGAATGGGAAAAGATAGTGGCAAATCATGTATATGATAATGTTATAGCATGCAGAATATGTAAAAAACTCTTAAAACACAACAATAAGAAGACAAACAGGTTAGTTTAAAAATGGGCATTCAACACAGGACTAGAATTCCTAGCTAGAGCAATTAGGCAAGAAAAAGAAATAAAAGGCATCCAAATTGCAAAGGAAGGTGTAAAATTATCTTTGTTCAAAGATGACATGATCTTATATGCAGAACCCCCCCCCCAAAAAAAAAAGAAAACCTGTTAGAACTAACAAACAAATTCAGGAAAGTTGCAGGATACAAAAATCAGTTGTATTTCTATGCACTAACAATGAATAATCAGACAAGGAAATTAAGAAAATAATCCCATTTACAATAATATACAAAAGAATAAAATACCTATTAATAAACCTAACCAAGTAGGAAAAAGACTTTTACATTGAAAACTACAAAATGTAGCTGAAAGAAATTAAGGACACAAATAAATGGAAAGACATCCCGTGTTTGTGGATTGGATAATTTAATATTGTTAAGATGCCATACTACTCGAAGCCATCTAAAGATTTAATGCAATCACTACAAAATTCCAGAAATATTGTTTTTTTTAGCAGAAATAGAAAAATCCATCCTAAAGTTCATATGGAATCTCAAGGGACCCCAAATAGCCAAAATAACTTTGAAAAAGAATAAAGTCGGACAACTCACACTGCCTGATTTCAAAAGTAACTACAAAGCTACATTAATCAAAATACTCTGGTACTGGCATAAAGGTTGACATATGTGAGACCAAATGAACAGAATAGTGAGCCCAGAATTAAACCCTCATATATATGGTCACATGAATTCCAACAAGGGTGTCAAGACCACTACATGGAGAAGGAACAGTCCCTTCAAAAAATGATGTTCTGAAAACTGAATATCCATATGCAAAAGAAAGAAGATGGACCCTTATCTTACACCATATACAAAAATTAACTAAAAATGAATTAAAGACCTAAACATAAGACCCCCAACTATAAAACACCTAGAAGAAAACATAGGGGGAAAGCTTAATGACATTGGATTTGGCAATGATTTCTTGGATATGACATCAAAAGCACAGCCAACAAAAGCGAAAATAGACAAATGAAACTACATCAAACTGAAAAACTTCTGTGCATCAAAATAAACAATCAACAGAGTGAAAAAAACCTACAGAATGGGAGAAAATATTGGCAAATCATGTATCTAATAAGGAGTTAATATCCAGAACCTATAAAGAACTGCTACAATTTAATAATAAATAAATAACCCAATTTAAAAGTGAGCAAAGGACTTGAATACATATTTCTCCAAAGATGGTATACAAATGGCCAACAAGGATATGAAAAGATGCTCAACATCAGTAATCATTAGAAAAATGCAAATAAAAACCACAAGATATCATCTCATGCCCATTAGTATGGTTGTTATCAAGAAAACAAAATAGCAAGCATTTGGTGAGGGTGTGGAAAAGTTGGAACCTTTCTGCACTATTGGTGGAAATGTAAAATGGAGCAACCTCCATGGAAAACAGTATGAAGGTTCTTTAAAAAATTAAAAGTAGATCTACCGTATGATCCACCAATCCCATTTCTGGATATATATCCAAAAGAATCAAGAGCAGGATCTTGGAGAGATATTTGCACACCCATGTTTAAAACATCATTTACAAGAGCCAAGAGGTGCAAGTTACAAAAATGTCCATTGATGGATGATTTAATAAACAAAATGTGGTATATGCATACAATGGAATATTATTCAACCTTAAAGAAAGGGAATTCTGTCAAATGCAACAAAATGGATGGATCTTGAAGAAATTATGCTTAGTGAAATAAACCAGTCACAAAAAAACAAATATTGTATGATTCCATTTACATAAGGTATCTAAAGTAGTTAAAGTCCTAGAAACATAAATTAGAATGGTGATTATCAGAAGTTGGGGGGAGGGAGGAAAGGAGAGTTATTTAATGGGTAGAGAGCTGCAGTTCTGCAATATGAAAAGATTCTGGAGATCTATTACACAGCAATATGAAGAAATACAGCTGATGTACAAATGAGAAAGAGAAAAGAATCAAAGATTAGCACCACAAAAAGCCACCAAACCACAACAGTAAACAAGAGAGTAAGGAAGGAACAAAGGATCTACAAAACAATGATGCTGTAGATTGAATGTCCACCCAAAGCTCATTGAAACTTTATCCCCACTGTGACAGTGTTATGAGTGTGGGAAATCCTATTATAGTAATTGAAAGGTGGGTCTTATAAGAGGTGATTAGATTGTGAGGTCTGTATCCTCACAAGTGGAGTAACCCATTGATGGTTTAATGGTGGTCATGGACGTGGTTATGATGGCTTCATGAGAATGAGTGAGGAGTTAGCTCTCTCTCGCTTCAGCCATTTTGCATTGATATTGAGTCGCCATCAAGGCCCTCACCAGATGTGTTCCCTGGGTCTTTATAAATTGCCCAGTTTCTGGTATTGTGTTGTAAGCAAAAGAAACAGACTCATACAAATGAGAAAACAATTAACAAAATGGCAGAAGTGAGTCCTTACCTATCAATAATAACCTTGAATATAAATGGATTAAATTATCTAATTAAAAGATATAGAGTGGCTGAATGGATAAAAAACAACACCCAACTACATTCTGCCTATAAGAAACTCACTTCACCTGTAAGGAGACAAACACTGAAAGCGAAGGAATGAAGAAAGATATACCATGGCAGAGCTACTAAAAGACCCATAGATATTGGGCTAAGTATTATTATTCACTTGAAAGGACATGCTATTCCTGTATGAAGTAGCTAGGATGACAGTTTTATCACTTCTAACCAATCAGAATTTACCTGAGTCATAGCTATGTTGTTATCTTGGTTATTTTCTCTTTTACTTTGGTTTGCTGGGATTTGAGCACAGTGCGAGATCTACCTTACATATTCCACCCCCAGCAGGAATTTTAGATCTAAGAAACATGAAATAATGAAGATTACTCTTTCTGCTTTCCAGCTCAGGTCCCAGCTTCCTATGCCTCCATATTCGTAGTAAGAACTGTGGGGGTAAAATCAGCAGGAAGGGAGAGCTAACTTAGTGTTTTGGGATTCTACAGATTTCAGTCTGTCACATCAGCCCACATGATTATTACAAGCCCCATTGGTTTTTCCTTACCCCAGCAAAGTTTGTCTGTGTATGGCAAGCCCCATCCTTTATCTGTCTATGCCCCAAACAAGACAGATGCCCCCAAGGAGAATAGTGGCCCCTGTTCTATACTCCTCTACTCATTGTTTGTCTCTGGAATGTAGTTCATTTAGACTTCTGTTTGTATCCACAGCTCTCTGGTATCTTTTCTTTAATCTATACATTGTTTAATCTGTTGTTTTCTTGTTATGATGGGAGCAATGGGCTTTGGCAACCTTCTACATCCTAAGTGGTAAGCAGAACTACCAGATCACTTTAGTCTAATTAGGAATTGAGATTATTCAAAGTTGGGCTTGTGGTCTCTGTACAGGCAGGCTGGTCTCTTTTTACTACTAGTATGTATACTGTTGAAGTCCCAACCCAAAGCCTAGGGACAGTTTACCAGAGCCTCTCTACCATGACAGTCCCTGAATTCCAATTTTGTCACTCTAGACCCATAAGTCTTTTTGAAAACTCTTTTCAACTTCTCAGCCTGTAAGCATCCTTCCCTGGAATCAGCAGGTTCCTTTCTAGGAAAACTATCCCTAAATGTCAGGCCCTTCTGTCAGGATTTTCCTTTTCTCCCAGATGTTGGCCCCACGATTACTCATTGCTTTGGTGCTTCTCCAGTCACTTCCAGCAGATGCTGTTTTATTTGACCTAGCTGTTCTAGTTGCTCTCCACAGGTGAACTGGTCTTAATCATCTAGTTCATTAGCAGGAGCAGAATTTGGTGTAAGCTTTGGATCTCTATTTACCTAAGTCCTAGGATTATAGTTTTGAGTAACCTAAGAGCAGCTCTAGCAGTTTCTTCTAGAAATTTATGAAGATGTGTATCCAAAGGTAGTGGACCATTGTAACCATTTCTGCTCATACACCTGACAAACTCAAAGGGAAAACCTGTTAAGCAGACTAATGGCAGCTGCATATTGACTTTTCAAGGTTTCTGGGAACATCAGTAATAATAGTTACTGTGAATTACTCCAAAGGGCCTCTGCCAACCACCTAGCAGCTATGACATATTCTTTCATGAATTCTTCCCTGACTACTTGCGTGTGAGTTGGGGAACGGTGCTTGTAGTTTTCCATCATTTGTGTTCCATCTAGGTTGTGGTATGGGACCTACACATACTCTACTGGATGGGGATGAGAGACGGGGCAGCTAGATCTTATGCTGTTTTACCACCATGTGCCAGTGGGTCTCATGGTGCCAGGGACCCTCAACCAAATTCTCCACTGAACCTGCCATTGGGTGGAGTTTAGGTGCATTTGGGGTGAGAAGTGGGTAGAGGTAGATTGGTTGACTTTAGTAACAAACATATCTATTTCTCCCACTCTACCATGAAACCATGAATGTTTTAATTTCTTACCTATTTTCTACCAGGAGAGAGAATGGAAAGTAAGGACCACTGATGAACACTAAGTTAGAGTAAGGGAGTATTTATGTGAGTGATCCCATCTACATAATGAGTGTTATGGATGCATTGAAGAGTCTGAAGTTTCTCTTCCCCAGGCTTTGTGATCAATTTGTTCAATCTCCCTGGCAAGTTCTTAACCGAAAACAGTGTTAATTAGCCATTTCCCTTGTTTGGAGAGAGGGCCCGAGGAACTTAAGCTCTGAAAGCCTCTGTTAAGTTTACAGAAGTGGCCTCAGATTCTCTATGGGACTAGAGAATATTGGCTTTGCAAATGGACTTCCAATTTGCTTCCCAGATGAACCCAGTTTGAACTGTATCCACTTTGAAGTTGAGACACTAAGTGAATTATAGGAATGTTTAATCCTTGAAGCACACTGTATCCCAAAGTTTCAATTAAAACTATAGAGAACTTCTGATTATGACAACTCAAGGTTAAAAACTGACCTAAACTGATTGCCTTACAGGTATGAGAGAATCGAGATCCCAATCCATATTGTACCGCATGTCACCATTGGGAAAGTGTGCCTTGAATCAGCAGTAGAGCTGCCCAAGATCCTGTGCCAAGAGGAACAGGATGCGTATAGGAGGATCCACAGGTAGTTCCCTCTTTGCTCTTCTGCTCTGCTTCTCGGGCCTAGTCTCTATTTTCCTCTTCTCTCTTTTTACCTTTAGTAGCTCAACTCTTAAGCCCCCTTTCCGTTGACCACTTTGTGAGAAAGCATTATAACAATCTCCTGTCATAAAGTTTCTCACACTGTATGATAACAATCTGTTTAACATTTGTTTCTCTCCTGCTCTACTTTGGATCCTTCGAGTACAAAAACGCTTTCTTTTTTAGTTGAAAAAGCTGGGTACACCACAACATCTTAGTGAGAGACAGTAATTTCACAATTATCTCTTGAATTTTTGAGTAAAATTACATCCTCAAAATTATTTTTTAAAAATTAATGGGAATTTAACTCATACATATTCATTCAATCCGGTTGGCAAAAGTCTGAGGCAGTTTATTATTTTATTATAGTCCATGACAATTTTGTTTTCCCTTTGGTGCTGCTTTGCTACTAACCTAAACTATTTTGTCCCTTTAGCCTTACACATCTGGACTCAGTAACCAAGATCCATAATGGCTCAGGTAAGATTTCTTCTTGACTGTAGGCGCTGATCCCTGAAGTACTCAGCTGACAGAAGCAAATTTAGTTTAAGTCATTAGAGCGATACGTACAACTTATCCTCAAGTTTTCTTTCCCAAGAGCTTTACTAATCCTGCTCCCAACATTTCTTTTGAACCCCATGGACCCTTGAATACAGGCATACCTCATTTTATTGCAGCTCCTTTTATTGTGATTTGCAGATACTTCGTTTTTAACAAATTGAAGGTTTGCGGCAACCCTGCATCAGGCATGTCTATCGGCGTGTGCTCACTTCCTATCTCTCTGTCACATTTTGGCAATTCTTGCAATATTTCAAGCTCTTTCATATTATTATATCTGTTATGGTGATCTGTGATTAGTTATCTTCGCTGTTACTACTGTGATTGTTTTGGGGCACCATGAGCCACACCCATATAAGATGGTGAACTTATTGAATAAATGTTGTTTGTGTTCTGACTGCTTTACTGACTGGATGTTCCCCCATTTCTCTCCCTCTCCTTGGGCTTCTCTATTCCCTGACACACATCAATGTTGAAATTAGGCCAGTTAGTAACCCTGCAATGGTATCTAAATGTTCAGATTTAATGGAGTTGCATGTCTCTCACTTTAAATCAAAAGCCAGACATGATTAAGCTTAGTGAGGAAGGCATATTGAAAGCCAAGATAGACAGAAAGTTTGGCCCATTGTGCCAAACAGGTAGCCAAGTTGTGAATGCAAAGAAAAGTTCTTAAAGGAAATTAAAAGTGCTACTCCATTAAATACACAAATTATAAAAAAGCAAAACAGCCTTAATGCTGATATGGAGAAAGCTCTAGTGGTCTGGATAGAAGGTCAAATCAGCCACAACATTTCCTTAAGCCAAAGCCTAATTCAGAGCAAGGCCCTGACTCTCTTCAATTCTATGAAGGTTGAGAGAGGTGAGGAAGCCGCAGAAGAAAAGTGTGTGGCAAGCAGAGGTTCATGAGGTTTAAGGAAGAAAGAGTCTCCATAACATAAAAGTGCAAGGTGAGGCAGCAAGTGCTGATGTAGAAGCTGCAGCAGGTTGCCCAGAAGATCTAGCTGACATAATTTATGAAGGTGGCTACACTAAACAACAGATTTTAACTGTAGACAAAACAGCCTTAGATTGGAAGAAGATGCCATCTAGGGCTTTCAGTGCCTGACTTCAGAGCCTCAAGGGACAGGCTGACTCTCTTGTGAGGGGATAATGCACCTCGTAACTTTAACTTGAAGCCAGTGCTTATTTACCCTTCAGAAAATCCTAGGGCCCTTAAGAATGATGGTAAATCTGCTCTGCCTGTGGTCTATAAATGGAACAACAGAGCCTGGATAATAGCACATCTGTTTACGGCATGGTTTACGGAATATTTTAAGCCCACTGTTGAGACCTAGTGCTGAGGAAAAAGATCCCTTTCAAAATACTACTGCTCATTGACAATGCACCTGGCCACTCATGACCTCTGCTAGAGATGTACAAGGAGATTAATGTTGTTTTCATGCCCGCTAACACAACATCCACTCTGCAGCACATGAATCAAGGAGTAATTTTGACTTTCAAGTCTTATTATTTAAGAAATGTATTTTGTAAGGCTATAGCTGCCATAGTTAGTGATGCCTCTGATGGATCTGGACGAAGTAAATTGAAAACCTTCTGGAAAAGATTCACTATTCTATATGACATTAAGAACATTTCTGATTCATGGGAGGAACTCAAAATATCAACATTGACAGGAGTTTGGAGGAAATTGATTCTGGCCCTCATGGGTGACTTTGAAGGGCTCAAGACTTCAGGGGAGGAAGTAACTGCAGATGTGGTGGAAACAGGAAGAGAACTAGAATTAGAAGTGGAGCCTGTAGATGTGACTAAATCGCTACAATCTCATGATAAAACTTTAGCAAATGATGAGTTGCTTCTTATAGATGAGCAAAGAAAGTGGTTTCTTGAGATGGAATCTATTCCTGGTGAAGATGCTGTGAACACTGTTGAAACGACAACACAGGATTCACAACATTACATAAACTAAGTTGATAAAGCAGGGGCAAGGTTTGAGAGGACTGACTCCAATTTTGAAAGAAGTTCTACTGTGGGTCAAAAGCTATCAAATGGCATCACATGCTACCGAGAAATCTTCCATGAAAGGAGGAGTCAATCAACATGGCAGACTTTACTCTTGTCTTATTTGAAGAAATTGCCACAGCCACCCCAATCTTCAGCAACCACCACCCTGATCAGTCAGCAACCACTGACACTGAGGCAAGACCCTCCACCAGCAAAAAGATTGTGACTCGCTGAAGGCTCAGATGATCATTAGCAATTTTTAGCAATAAAGTATTTTTTTAATTAAAGGCATTTACATTTTTTTTTAGATATAACGCTATTGCATACCTAATAGACCACAGTATGATGTAAATATAACTTTTATATGCACTGGGAAACCAAAAAATTTGTGTGACTTGCTTTATTGTGAAATTCGTTTTGTTGTGGTGGTCTGGACCAAATCTGCAATGTATTCAAGGTATGTCTATACTGTGAATGCAACCTAGAGTAAGACAGGAGGAAAGGAAAGAACATTATGATAGACCTACTCAGTGGTGTGCTGGCACATACTTAACAACCAGTTCTCAGAGAACAGGGAGGCCCTGGTTTGTTCTGTTTGCCAGTTTCCATGGTGTGATTACCCACTCCTAGTATGGCTGATTTCAAGCAACTAACATGGCATCAACCAGCTAGCAAACTTCCTGAAATTTTAACAGTTGACTCTTATGGGCTGGTATGAGCTGGTTCCAACAGACCAGTACTAGCCTATTGTGGTGGGAGTTGAAAGAGGTGGATTGACAGAGAGACAATAGAGAAGGCATGAGGAAGGGATCTTTTTTATGTCAATAAATATAGAAGGAGTTCCCGTACAAGAACAAGGAGCAAAAAGTTCAATATAATGTACAGACTAATTCACTTGTCTCCAATATACACACCTCCCCAACCAAATTTACTCTCTTACTAACCCTGACTTCCTGGGAATTCTATACATTCTGTCCCAGTTACTGGCAAAGTTACCAGTGAGGAAGAAGGGGAGGTTTTCAAGTGTTATAGGCAATTAGTTTGCAAAGAAAATAAGCAAGAAATAGCTTGGTCTATCTGTCTCATCATTTCTCTCTGGGAGTAAATATGACAAAGGGTTAAAAGTTGGTAATATATGATATATAATCATGCTCTAAAGCCACAGGAATTTACAAAGCATAATAGTAAACATAAAAGTGGACAAATAGATCAGTGGAACTGAGCAGAACCTAGAGGTAGGCCCACATGTATATGAGAATTTATATTTAATAAAGATGTTATTTCAAATCAGTGAAGAAAGGATGGATTACTCACTAAATAGTATTGGTATAGTTCATTGGTTTATTCATTCAAGCAACATTTGAGTGTCTACTTCTCTGCTAGGTGCTATTCTAGGCCCTGGGGTACAGTGCTGAACAAGAGAGTCTTAACCTTCATGGGCATATATTCTTCTATTTCTATTTGGGGGAGAAAATAGATTACTACCTAAAAACATGCATAAAAAATAAGTTCCAGATATATTCGAACTTTTACTATTAAATATGGTACATCCACTTAGGGAAAGAGTTTGACAGTTACAATTGCCAAATGTCCCATCAGTTTCTCTCCTAGGCATATACCCCAAATAATTGAAAATAGCTGTTCAAACAAAAACTTATACATGAATATTCTAGCAGAGTTAGTCACGACATTTAAAATGTGGAAACAACCCAAATGTGCATCAGTGGAGTACTGCTCAGCAATAAAAGTGAAAGCAGCATCACACAAAAGGCTACAAATCTGCTTGCTGTCACCAAATTCAGCAGCTTCTGGGTATGAGCAGATCACATGGTGACAGGACTCAAGAGAGAGACAAGGGAGGAACTAATACAATGAGAACTCACTCACTGCCCCCCTCTCCCAGGGACAGCATTAATCCATTCTTGAGGAATTGCCCCCGCGCCTCAAACAGCTCCCAACACTGCCACATTGGGGTTCAGATTTCCACATGAATTCTGGGAGGACAGCACATCCAAACTCCATCACTCATTTTAAAAGTTAAAAAAAATACAGGAGGAAAATATAAGAATATTTTTCAAACGCTGGGGAGGTGATGGCCTAAGTATAATGTGAAAGCCTGAACTCACAAAAGAAAAGACTGACAAAGGGAAAAAAAAAAAAAAAAAAAGGCCCCTATGACAAAATAAAATGTTAATTAATCTTTAAAAGAAGTATGGATTAAAATAAAATTATCAATTTTCCGCCTTTTCTTTTGGCAAAGATTAAATTGAGAGATAATTAGGTGAGTATGTAGAGTAAGTGAACAGTCCCCCATCCCTGGAGGTAAAATTTGATACAACCTGGAAAATACTGGATAATCAGTTTTAAAGCATACATGGACTTAGATCTAGCAATTTCACTTAATTGCAGTCTTTATAATAGCAAAAAGTTGGATGTCACTGTGATGTCCATCCGCAGGGGATTTATTAAATTGGATAAATATTGGGCAGCCCTTAATAAGGTAAGCAAAATCTTTATTGACACAGGAAGATGTTTGTGACATGTGAGGAAAAAGTAATACCCAAAATACTACAGTTTTTATTTAAAAGCATACACACACATATATATACATAGATCTGGGAAGATATGCCTCACAGTATTACAGGGGTCATTTCAATAACAGTCTCATATTATGAGAGAGAAAAAGATACGTCCACTAGGCAGAATTTGTTTGAAAAGAGTGTCATACAATCTTTGTCTCACCATGAAGCTGAATGTGCACAGTAGGGCGTGAAAAATGATCACTGCCTTACTCTTCATCCCTCTGTTTTTTTCTCTAATTTAAAAAGAGCTCTCCTGGGCCAGCCCGGTGGTGCACTGGATAGTGCGCCGCTTGGGAAGTGCGGCGGCGCTCCCGCCGAGGGTTCGGATCCCACATACAGACC